>NC_091342.1:525000-540000 GCF_038502225.1 Cherax quadricarinatus | reverse complement strand
TTTGAAGCCGATGTGAAGACGCATTCTCAAGGAATAGCACAGAAACAGATATCTCAAACTAAACAAGATTAGCAAGTTGCATCCCACACACTTCAAAGCCAATCCGAACCCTCCTCTGTGATATACTAACTTTAAAAGTGAAGCTCATCCGAAGAGGTATTCTCAGGTTTCTGCATGGAAACTAATTTGTGATGTATATGTGGGACAGTGGACCACCTGCAGCAACAGCTTGGTTGACCAAGGAAACCTGGCCCATGGCCAGCTCGTGGGAGGATAACTCTCGAAACCGGTCACAGGTATATCACATTTTGGGGCACAATATGGACAAAATAACACGCGCATTGCTCAAGATAGATCCTAAACCTTCCTCTAGGCATATTGCACCATCATTTACAGTATTAAGTCAACCAGAAGAGGTATTCTCAAGTTATAGATGAAGAACTTAAACAAAACAAAAAAAAAAAAGAAAAAACGATGCTAAAAGGAATTAAGAAATTATGTATTTGAATTGGTAGGTTAGAAAAAAAGATAGTTTGAAATATGAAGAATATTAACGAGAAAAAGTTTCTAGGGGGGAAGGAAAAAACCAATTGGTCACAAGGATCATAGGAAATAATTTTCAGTCCTAGGGTGGTAGGAAAATTAAATGAGCTAGATGTTGAAAAGATGGAGGCAATCTTAGACTTTATTCGGATTATAAACTGAGGGTTAATAACTCCTGATAACCCAAGAAAGCCAAACAATGTAGTTTCAACTGCTGGGATTCCATGGTTCTCTTTCCTTGGATGCATCCCATAACCATCAGCTGTGATGAATGGTCTTGAAAACCGACAAGTTGAAGAATTGAGACACTTATGCAACATATGGGAATCTTTATTGAAGAAACGTTTCGCCACAATGAGGCTTCAACAGTCCAATACAAAGAAATGGGTAAGGAGAGGAGGAGTTTGAGGTAATCAGTCCCTCAGCTTGGAATCGATGTGTTCAGTCCATCACTCTTGTAGGAAGTACAGCATAGGACTAGAGAGGTGGCTTATATACTGCAGTCAGGTGAGTCGAAGCAGGAGGAAGTGGGATCACAGTGGGACCTGCCACTAGTGTAAGTAGGTCGTTGTCCAAAGGTTGGACAAGACCATTCATGAAATTAAGACAAATGTGCAACATCTGGGTATCTTTATTGTAGACGTTTTGCCATCCAGTGGCTTTATCAAAACAAATTCTAGGACATAACTTGAAGACAGTAGAACTATGTACAGAAGATGAGGTAATCAGTCCCTCAACCTAGGAGTAGGTGCGAAGAGCACCATAGTCATGGAGATTTTGAAGCAGAAGAAAGGAGCCTGGCGCTTATATAGTAACGTCAGGTGTAGCAGACGAGGGCATAGTCACTGGTAGGCGGGATTTCCCAGTGGAAGTAGGTCCTTCCCAAAGAGATGGGTTAGTTGTAGTAGTAGTTGTCATAGCCGTGAAGGTTATGTACATGTCCTCAGAATCAAGATTCCATGATGTTGCAGTGTCTGACAAGTTGTGTAAGAATGGTATATAATACCGACAAGATGAAATTAAGACAAATGTGCAACATCTGGGTATCTTTATTGTAGACGTTTCGCCATCCAGTGGCTTTATCAATACAAATTCTAGGACATAACTTGAAGACAGTAGAACTATGTACAGAAGATGAGGTAATCAGTCCCTCAACCTAGGAGTACGTGCGAAGAGCACCATAGTCGTGGAGATTTTGAAGCAGAAGAAATCCCGCCTACCAGTGACTATGCCCTCATCTGCTACACCTGACGTTACTATATAAGCGCCAGGCTCCTTTCTTCTGCTCCAAAATCTCCACGACTATGGTGCTCTTCGCACCTACTCCTAGGTTGAGGGACTGATTACCTCATCTTCTGTACATAGTTCTACTGTCTTCAAGTTATGTCCTAGAATTTGTATTGATAAAGCCACTGGATGGCGAAACGTCTACAATAAAGATACCCAGATGTTGCACATTTGTCTTAATTTCATCTTGTCGGTACGTGTATTATATACCACTCTTACACAAGACCATTCATCACAAATGGAAACCAAGCCTGTGCACATACTATGCACTTGGTATCTGCAGGCATGGGAAATCTGGAAAAACAGACAGGACGTGCAACTATGACCACCCTAGAAAATGCCGTGCCCATATGACAACAGGAAAATGCAAACTCCCTTCCTGTAAGCTTTTTCACCCTGAAATGTGTACCTCTTCAGTACAGGAAAGACTGTGCTATAACTTAAATTGCCAGGCACACCATCTAAAGGGGACAAAAAGATACAAAACATCCAGGCCATGGGAAAACCTGGGTAGCCACAGCCACTCAAGAGGGAGAGGTTTTTTAGTGCCAGGAAGGAAAAAAAAACAAACTGGCAGGAAATGGCAGAAATCGTACACCAAATCCAGTCATTCCTGGAGTGGAACCACAGTCGATGGCCTCCACTCCAAACCAACAGATACAGATACTAATGCCGGAAAAAAAATCCCCCCCCCCCCAGTACCAACAATACAACCAGTCCGATGACATTCTTCTTTGCAAATATACAGGGTCTAAAGCCAGCAACAAACAACAAAATACCTTTCATCCGTGGACTGCTTGCAGAGGCAAAGGCAATGTTCGCGGCTTTCACTGAGACCCACATAAAGGATCACTTGGACAACGAAATATGGATCCCAGGTTACAACCTATACAGATGTGACAGAGTGAACAGGCAAAAGGGGGGGGGGGTTGGTCTGTACATTGCAGAGTCACTTGTTTGCACAGAACTGCTTAATGCCTCAAATGATGTAGTGGAAGTTTTAGCAGTAAAGGTTGAGAACCAAAACCTAGTCATTGTGGTAGTCTACAAGCCTCCAGATGCAACATACCAGCAATTCCAGGAACAGCTGTTAAAAATTGACCACTGTCTGGAAAATCTTCCAGCTCCTGCACCCAACATCTTGCTCCTGGGGGATTTCAACTTAAGGCACCTAAAATGGAGGAATATAGCAAATAATATTGTTGCAGTAATAACACCAGGAGGCAGCTCTGATGAAAACTCACACTCACACGAGCTTTTAAATCTCTGCACAAAATTCAATTTAAACCAGCAAATAATAGAGCCTACTAGACTGGAGAATACACTAGACCTCATCTTCACTAACAATGATGATCTGATAAGAAATGTCACCATATCAAAAACAATATACTCAGATCACAACATAATTGTGGTTCAGACATGTATGCGTGGAGCCCCAGACCGACATAATGAGATTAGTCACGAGGGAGCATTCACCAAATTCAACTTCAATAACAAAAACATAAAGTGGGACCAAATAAACCAAGTCCTAACCGATATAAGCTGGGAAGATATACTAAGCAACACAGACTCCAACTTATGCCTAGAACAGATTAACTTGGTGGCACTCGATGTATGCACAAGGCTTATTCCTCTAAGAAAAAGGAGGAGTAGATGTAAAATAGAAAGAGACAGGCGCTCCCTTTACAGGCGACGGAAAAAGAATAACAGAGCGGCTAAAAGAGGTCAATATATCTGAAATGCGTAGGGAGACACTGGTCAGAGAAATAGCAAGCATTGAACTTAAGCTAAAGGAATCTTATAGGAGTCAGGAATCGCGGGAAGAACTAAAAGCCATAAATGAAATCGAAAGAAACCCAAAGTATTTCTTCTCCTATGCCAAATCAAAGTCGAGAACAACGTCCAGTATTGGGCCCCTACTTAAACAAGATGGGTCCTACACAGATGACAGCAAGGAAATGAGTGAGCTACTGAAGTCCCAATATGACTCAGTTTTTAGCAAGCCGCTAACCAGACTGAGAGTCGAAGATCAAAATGAATTTTTTATGAGAGAGCCACAGAATTTGGTTAACACAAGCCTATCCGATGTTATCCTGACGATAAATGACTTCGAACAGGCAGTAAATGACATGCCCAGGGCCAGACTCATGGAACTCCATGTTCATCAAGAACTGCAAGAAGCCCCTATCACGAGCCTTTTCCATCCTATGGAGAGGGAGCATGGACACGGGGGTCGTCCCACAGTTACTAAAAACAACAGACATAGCCCCACTCCACAAAGGGGGCAGTAAAGCAACAGCAAAGAACTACAGACCGATAGCACTAACATCCCATATAAAAATCTTTGAAAGGGTCCTAAGAAGCAAGATCACCACCCATCTAGAAACCCATCATTTACACAACCCAGGGCAACATGGGTTTAGAACAGGTCGCTCCTGTCTGTCTCAACTATTGGATCACTACGACAAGGTCCTAGATGCACTAGAAGACAAAAAGAATGCAGATGTAATATATACAGACTTTGCAAAAGCCTTCGACAAGTGTGACCATGGCGTAATAGCGCACAAAATGCGTGCTAAAGGAATAACAGGAAAAGTCTGTCGATGGATCTATAATTTCCTCACTAACAGAACACCTAGAGTAGTTGTCAACAGAGTAAAGTCCGAGGCAGCTACGGTGAAAAGCTCTGTTCCACAAGGCACAGTACTCGCTCCCATCTTGTTCCTCATCCTCATATCCTACATAGACAAGGATGTCAGCCACAGCACCGTGTCTTCCTTTGCAGATGACACCCGAATCTGCATGACAGTGTCTTCCATTGCAGACACTGCAAGGCTCCAGGCGGACATCAACCAAATCTTTCAGTGGGCTGCAGAAAACAATATGAAGTTCAACGATGAGAAATTTCAATTGCTCAGATATGGTAAACACGAGGAAATTAAATCTTCATCAGAGTACAAAACAAATTCTGGCCACAAAATAGAGCGAAACACCAACGTCAAAGACCTGGGAGTGATCATGTCGGAGGATCTCACCTTCAAGGACCATAACATTGTATCAATCGCATCTGCTAGAAAAATGACAGGATGGATAATGAGAACCTTCAAAACTAGGGAGGCCAAGCCCATGATGACACTCTTCAGGTCACTTGTTCTATCTAGGCTGGAATATTGCTGCACACTAACAGCACCTTTCAAGGCAGGTGAAATTGCTGACCTAGAAAATGTACAGAGAACCTTCACGGCGCGCATAACGGAGATAAAACATCTCAATTACTGGGAGCGCTTGAGGTTCCTAAACCTGTATTCCCTGGAATGCAGGCGGGAGAGATACATGATTATATTCACCTGGAAAATCCTAGAGGGACTAGTACCGAACTTGCACACGAAAATCACTCACTACGAAAGCAAAAGACTTGGCAGACAATGCAACATCCCCCCAATGAAAAGCAGAGGTGTCACTAGCACTTTAAGAGACCATACAATAAGTGTCAGGGGCCCGAGACTGTTCAACTGCCTCCCAGCATACATAAGGGGGATTACCAACAGACCCCTGGCAGTCTTCAAACTGGCACTGGACAAGCACCTAAAGTCGGTTCCTGACCAGCCGGGCTGTGGCTCGTACGTTGGTTTGCGTGCACCCAGCAGTAACAGCCTGGTTGATCAGGCTCTGATCCACCAGGAGGCCTGGTCACAGACCAGGCCGCAGGGGCGTTGACCCCCGGAACTCTCTCCAGGTAAACTCCAGGTAAACATCTGTCAGACACAGCAGCATCATGGGATCTTGGTACAAAGACTTCAGTGCTTGTCCAGCCTTTGGACTACGACCTACTTACACTAGTGGCAGGTCCCACTGTGATCCCGCCTCCTCCTGCTTCGACTCACCTGACTGCAGTATATAAGCCACTTCTCTGGTCCTATGCTGTATTTCCTACAAGACTGTAGGATTGAACACATCAATTCCAGGCTGAGGGACTAATTACCTCAAACTCCTTCTCTCCTTACCCGTTTCTACTTTGTATTGGACTGAAGCCTCTGTGTGGCGAAATGTTTCTTCAATAAAGATTCCCATATGTTGCATAAGTGTCTCAATTCTTCAAGCATCAGCTGATAAATAGGTACATACTGCTAAGGTGAACAAGGGTAACAGGTGAAAGAAAACATGCTGATCATCTCTGCCTGCCTCAGGACTGAACACTGGTTATCCAGAAGGGAGATTGACACCAATCAATCCATCCATCGTCATTCTGTCATGCAGGAGCCGCGGCATGTCAGTGGTACATCTAGCAAAATAAGCAGACTCTTGGGTGTCACTACCGCCCGGCTCTGGCTGAGTTATAAGTATCTTTGGCAGGTTAATTAAATCACCACCAGGTGTCGACCAAACGAAAAGTAAACTTTGCTAGATGAACTATTGTCAGACTTTGCTTCATTATGTACTGGAATGCGATGAAATTAATTATTTCAGGCTCTTCAAACAAACCTATGGCATGGGAATGGGGTCCCCCATCAGTGCTGTCTTAGCCAACTTGTACATGGAACACCTAGAGTCCGAACACTTCGCCAACATCATCCCTTCAAGCATCACCTGGTTACGTTATGTGGATGACGTCCTCGTAATAAGTCCCAAATGTTTTGATGTATGGAATCTTCAGGCAAGGCTCAACGCAGTTGAACCGGCGATCCTGTTTACACTAGAAGAAGAGTCCAGTGACAAGCTACCTTTCCTAGACGTCCTCATTCACAAAGTAAATAACAACAGAAGATTTCAAGTTTATCGGAAACCTATAAATAAAAATGATCTCACACACTTCTATTCCAGTCAAGATACTAAGACCGAAAGAGGCATCATCATCGGATTTTTCTTGAGAGCATACCAAATCTGTAGTCCTGAGTTTCTTGATGAGGAATGTACATACATTCACCAAACCTTCACTGATTTACATTTTCCTTTCTTTTTCATCAAAGATTGCAAGAAAAGAGCTCTTCAGATCATTAATTCTCCACGCACCAACACCACTCCTAACAAAGTTATAATTCTTCCCAACAGCCAGGTTGCACTGAATGTTTCTAAAGCACTTTCACAAACTAACACCAGAGTTGCCATCGCTTCTGGCACTTCAGTGAAAGATCTAACCAGAACGAAATCCAAGCACCACGAACCAGTCAACACTTGGACTTACACTATACCCTGTGGAGGCTGCGACAAGATTTATGTAGGTGAAACAGCAAGAAACCTCAACACCCACCTCAATGAACACATTTACGCATGTAGGAACGATAACTTGAACAGCGCCTGTGTACGACACCAAAATTCCACCAGTCATCTCATGAAATTCAGGGACGCCCAATTAGTGATCAAAGAAACTAATTTTCGCAGATGCAAGTGCCTTGAATCTTCACTAATAGCTGTTTCTAATACAATTAAACAAAACAAAGGCAGCTTCACCATCTCTGAAGTCTTAGCAAGAATCCTCCTGAAAACAGTAAACCCTGCCATCACATAGTCTCTCCTGTTAATACTAAACAAAGCACATTACAGAGAATGAACATTGAAACAGGCCTTCTCTATCCAGCCTCCAATAGAAATATTTGTCTAACCTATTTTTATGTTACCCAAGTTATAGCTTTTATATCCTTTTACTCATGTGCGAGTTAATTGTTCTAACATATTGTATTACTACTACTTCTACTACAACTTGTATCACTACTACTACTACTACCACTAGTATTGCACCTCTCTCTGTGCCTATATATACCTTCTGTGTCCATGTACTGCTTGTAATGGCTTGACAAAGCTCCTGGAGAGTGAAACGTTGCCACAATAAAAATGTCACATTAGTTGCACTTGTGTCCTTTTACTTTACATATCAAAACTTTGCGGTCCAGTCCCTGGACCTATTTTGTACCTCAATAGAAATAACTCAAAGACCCCAATGGAAATAAGTCACATTGTCTGACTTTTTTGGGTTATCCTAGGTAATCTACACATATGCTGTTATGTATGATGATTTTGTGTAACTGTACGTATTTATGTCTACCTGTACCTAAGTAAAAACTTACTTAATCTTTTTCACTACCACCCACAGGATGGGTATGTGGTGCATAATAAAGATGTTAAACTAATAAAAAAACAAAATCCTCTCTATCATGAAAAGGATAACCCCAGAAAATTCAGAGAAAGTGACTTATTTCTGTTGGGATCTATCAAATATCCAGGAACCCCAATGGAAATAATTCACTTTGACTTTTTTTGGGTTATCTTAGGTGATTTACACTATGTATGATAATTGTACTTGTGTGTACTTGTGCCTAAATAAATTTACTTACTAACACATGATAATTTGACTAAAACATTAACTTCGAATGTTGCCATAATTATACATTAGTTTTGTTGCCTTTCCGTTACTTTCACATTTCCCGTATTATTAAAAATCATGTTTTTCTGTTTCTTAGGGGTCTGCAGGGGTGATTTGCACATGTCCCTATGGCGGTGGGGATGGCAGACCGGCTTCTGAGAAGGACAATTTATCCCTCCCCAGTCCATCCCTCTTTAGGAACTCCCGGGAATCTGAAAGCTGGCAGAAAGATAGGCCTAATGGGCATGAGGTGCCCAGATATACACGCCATCGGTACCGTCGCAGTATTAGCTTGGGACAAATTTTACAGGTAATTATAAAAATCAGAGGTAACACATCTTTCTTTATTATTGTTATGCTTTTTTTATCAACCAATAGTGAGACAATAGTCACAGTAAGACTTCATAGTAGTAACATAATAGTGACCTTCACAGCAGTGAGACTAGTGACTTTTACAATAGTGACACTAGTGATTATGATACAGCCTCCCCTCACTTAGCGACGTACTCGTTTGCTGATGCCTCGGACTTACGACGGGCTCTCTGACCAGTACAGTGGACCCCCAGTTAACGACATTAATCCGTTCCAGAGAGCTTGTCTTTAACCATTCTGTCGTTATCCGAATTAATTTTCCCCATAAGAAATATTGGAAATCCAATTAATCCATTCCAGACACCCAAAAGTATTAAACAAAATAATTTTTTTACATGAAATATACATTTGTCTACACAGAAAACAATGAGACATGCAGAATAAACAATACTAAAATGAAACTTACCTTTATTGAAGAGTTATTGATGAGTGATGAGACAGGAGGAGGGGAGAGGATGGAGTGTGTTATTGTTTGGAAGAGGAATCCCCTTCCATAAGGACTTTAGGTACCAAGTCCTTTTCCAGGGTTACCTCCCTTCTTTGTTTTTTAATGCCACTAGGACCAGCTTGAGAGCCACTGGACCCCTGTCACACCTAAAATCTGTCCAGAGAGCTCTATTTCTGGTATCTCTAAGATTTCCCTAAAATGGGACACAACATTGTCATTGTAAAAGTCACCAGCACGGCTTGCAACAGCTGTGTCAGGGTGATTTTCATTCATAAATGTTTGCACCTTTGTCCACATTGAAGAAGGCAACTTCCTCCATCTCTCTTCCCCCTCCTCAGAAGGAAATTCCTGAGCTGTGGTCTGTTGCTGCTGCACCTCAAGCTCTTGCAGTGAAAACTTTCCTACCTTTATCTAAATACCGTTCACATATATGCTTCAATGTAAACACTTGATCCACACATCCTTTACCCACTCTAAAGCCTTCTTGCTCATCTGCAATCCTACTCTCTGTCTTACCTCTAAATCTTTCAATAATAGCTCTGCTGTACACTTTACCTGGTATACTCAGTAAACTTCTTTCAACAAACCGGCCGTATTCCACTGAAAGTTTCTATTTTTAAATTTAGTAAATTATACAGGAGAAGGGGTTACTAGCCCCTTGCTCCCACTCAATAAATTTATTCCCCTATAATTTTTGCAGTCTCTTTTGTCCACCTTCCCTTTATATAAAGGAACTATACATGCTCTCTGCCAATCCCTAGGTACCTTCCCCTCTTTCATACATTTATTAAACAAAAACACCAACCGCTCCAAAACTATAAACCCCCCTGCTTTTAACATTTCTGTCATGATCCCATCAGTTCCAGCTGCTTTACCCCCTTTCATTCTACGTAATGCCTCCCGCACCTCCACCGCACTCATATATATATATATATATATATATATATATATATATATATATATATATATATATATATATATATATATATATATATATATATATATATACATATATATATATATATATATATATATATATATATATATACATATATATATATATATATATATATACATATATATATATATATACATATATATATATATATATATACATATATATATATATATATATATATATATATATATATATATATATATATATATATATATATATATACATATACATATATATACATATATATATATAACTACATATATATATATATATATACACATATATATATATACATATATATATATATATATATATACATTATATATATATACATATATATATATATATACATATATATATATATATATATATATATATATATATATATATATATATATATATATATATATATATATATATATATATATATATATATATATATATATATATATATATATATATATGCAGTAATTTCATGCACTGGTCAGGGAGGTATACCATCTTTTAGGAGTGAAGAAGAGCAGAATGTAAGTGTGGGGGAGGTACGTGAGGCATTACGTAAAATGAAAGGGGGTAAAGCAGCTGGAACTGATGGGATCATGACAGAAATGTTAAAAGCAGGGGGGGATATAGTGTTGGAGTGTTTGGTACTTTTGTTTAATAAATGTATGAAAGAGGGGAAGGTACCTAGGGATTGGCGGAGAGCATGTATAGTCCCTTTATATAAAGGGAAAGGGGACAAAAGAGACTGTAAAAATTATAGAGGAATAAGTTTACTGAGTATACCAGGAAAAGTGTACGGTAGGGTTATAATTGAAAGAATTAGAGGTCAGACAGAATGTAGGATTGCAGATGAGCAAGGAGGTTTCAGAGTGGGTAGGGGATGTGTAGATCAAGTGTTTACATTGAAGCATATATGTGAACAGTATTTAGATAAAGGTAGGGAAGTTTTTATTGCATTTATGGATTTAGAAAAGGCATATGATAGAGTGGATAGAGGAGCAATGTGGCAGATGTTGCAAGTATATGGAATAGGTGGTAAGTTATTAAATGCTGTAAAGAGTTTTTATGAGGATAGTGAGGCTCAGGTTAGCGTGTGTAGAAGAGAGGGAGACTACTTCCCGGTAAAAGTAGGTCTTAGACAGGGATGTGTAATGTGACCATGGTTGTTTAATATATTTATAGATGGGGTTGTAAAAGAAGTAAATGCTAGGGTGTTCGGGAGAGGGGTGGGATTAAATTATGGGGAATCAAATTCAAAATGGGAATTAACACAGTTACTTTTTGCTGATGATACTGTGCTTATGGGAGATTCTAAAGAAAAATTGCAAAGGTTTGTGGATGAGTTTGGGAATGTGTGTAAAGGTAGAAAGTTGAAAGTGAACATAGAAAAGAGTAAGGTGATGAGGGTATCAAATGATTTAGATAAAGAAAAATTGGAAATTAAATTGGGGAGGAGGAGTATGGAAGAAGTGAATGTTTTCAGATACTTGGGAGTTGACGTGTCGGCGGATGGATTTATGAAGGATGAGGTTAATCATAGAATTGATGAGGGAAAAAAGGTGAGTGGTGCATTGAGGTATATGTGGAGTCAAAAAACGTTATCTATGGAGGCAAAGAAGGGAATGTATGAAAGTATAGTAGTACCAACATTCTTATATGGGTGTGAAGCTTGGGTGGTAAATGCAGCAGCGAGGAGACGGTTGGAGGCAGTGGAGATGTCCTGTCTAAGGGCAATGTGTGGTTTAAATATTATGCAGAAAATTCGGAGTGTGGAAATTAGGAAAAGGTGTGGAGTTAATAAAAGTATTAGTCAGAGGGCAGAAGAGGGGTTGTTGAGGTGGTTTGGTCATTTAGAGAGAATGGATCAAAGTAGAATGACATGGAAAGCATATAAATCTATAGGGGAAGGAAGGCGAGGTAGGGGGTCATCCTCGAAAGGGTTGGAGAGAGGGGGTAAAGGAGGTTTTGTGGGCAAGGGGCTTGGACTTCCAGCAAGCGTGTGTGAGCGTGTTAGATAGGAGTGAATTGAGACGAATGGTACTTGGGACCTGACGATCTGTTGGAGTGTGAGCAGGGTAATTTTAGTGAAGGGATTCAGGGAAACCGGTTATTTTCATATAGTTGGACTTGAGTCCTGGAAATGCGAAGTACAATGCCTGCACTTTAAAGGAGGGGTTTGGGATATTGGCAGTTTGGAGGGATATGTTGTGTATCTTTATACCTATATGCTTCTAAACTGTTGTATTCTGAGCACCTCTGCAAAAACAGTGATTATGTGTGAGTGTGGTGAAAGTGTTGAATGATGATGAAAGCATTTTCTTTTTGGGGATTTTCTTTCTTTTTTGGGTCACGCTGCCTCGGTGGGAGACGGCCGACTTGTTGAAAAAAAAATATATATATATATATGTATTATAATATATATATATATATATATATATATATATATATATATATATATATATATATATATATATATATATATATATATATATATAAATATATATAATATATATATAATATATATATATATATATATATATATATATATATATATATATATATATATATGTTTGTATATATATATATATATGTATATATATATATATATATATATATATATATATACAGTGGACCCCCGCATAGCGAACTTAATCCGTGCAAGAGGGCTGGTCGTTATGCGAAATGTTCGCTATGCGAATTAATTTTCCCCATAAGAAATAATGGAAATAAAATTAATCCGTGCAAGACACCCAAAAGTATGAAAAAAAATTTTTTTTACCACAAAAAAATGTTAATTTTAGTACACACAAACTGAAAAAGGCATGCACAATTACATGACACTTACTTTTATTGAAGATCTGGTGATGATTGATGGGATGGGAGGAGGGGAGAGAGAGTGTTAGTGTTTAGAAGGGGAATCCCCTTCCATTAGGACTTGAGGTAGCAAGTCCTTTTCCGGGGTTACTTCCCTTCTTCTTTTAATGCCACTAGGACCAGCTTGAGAGTCACTGGACCTCTGTCGCACAACAAATCTGTCCATAGAGCTCTGTACCTCCCGTTCCTTTACGATTTGTCTAAAATGGGCCATAACATTGTCATTGAAATAGTCACCAGCACGGCTTGCAACAGCTGTGTCAGGGTGATTTTCATCCATAAAGGTTTGCAGTTCAACCCACTGTGCACACATTTCCTTAATTTTTGAAGTAGGCACAATGGATTCCACAACTGGCATAGGCTTCTCAGGGTTAGCCCCAAACCCTTCAAAATCTTTCTTAATTTCCATACTAATTCTCACCCTTTTTACCACAGGGTTGGCACTAGAAGCTTTCTTGGGGCCCATGATCACTTATTTTCCAGAAACAGCACCGAAAACACTGTAATAATACGAAATATTCCGAGTGTATGCTTGAATGTTACCGCGGAGGCTGGCTGGTAAACAATGGGACGGGCGGCACATGTGAGGCTGGCTGAGGCCGCACATTGGACGCGTCTCGGACGAAGGTCGCTGAGCGGGTTTTTGTCCACTATGCGGGGCAAAATTTTGGCGAACAAAGCGTTCGCTATGCGGATTGTTCGCTATGCAAGGCGTTCGCTATGCGGGGGTCCACTGTATATATATATATATATATATAAATATATATATATATATAAATAAATATATATAAATATATATATATATATATATATATGCGAAACAACCACTCTGAAAGAATAGAGAAATTCCAAGCGCTTTCGTGACTACTCACATTATCAAGGCGCTTGGAATTCTTTCAGAGTGGTTGTTTTGCATATTTTGAAATCACCTGTTTACTGTGATCTTATTGCATATATATATACTATATATATATATATATATATATATATATATATATATATTAGAATATATATATATATATATATATATATATATATATATATATATATATATATATATATATATATATATAGATATATATATATATATATATATATATATATATATATATATATATATATATATATATATATAATTGTATATAATATATATAATATTTATTTATATATATATAATATATTTACATATAAATATATATATATATATACCTGGAGTTTACCTGGAGAGAGTTCCGGGGGTCAACGCCCCCGCGGCCTGGTCTGTGACCAGGCCTCCTGGTGGATCAGAGCCTGATCAACCAGGCTGTTGCTGCTGGCTGCACGCAAACCAACGTACGAGCCACAGCCCGGCTGGTCAGGAACCGACTTTAGGTGCTTGTCCAGTGCCGGCTTGAAGACTGCCAGGGGTCTGTTGGTAATCCCCCTTATGTATGCTGGGAGGCAGTTGAACAGTCTCGGGCCCCTGACACTTATTGTATGGTCTCTTAATGTGCTAGTGACACCCCTGCTTTTCATTGGGGGGATGGTGCATCGTCTGCCAAGTCTTTTGCTTTCGTAGTGAGTGATTTTCGTGTGCAAGTTCAGTACTAGTCCCTCTAGGATTTTCCAGGTGTATATAATGATGTATCTCTTCCGCCTGCGTTCCAGGGAATACAAGTTTAGGAACCACAAGCGCTCCCAGTAATTGAGGTGTTTTATCTCCGTTATGCGCGCCGTGATGGTTCTCTGTACATTTTCTAGGTCAGCAATTTCACCTGCCTTGAAAGGTGCTGTTAGTGTGCAGCAATATTCCAGCCTAGATAGAACAAGTGACCTGAAGAGTGTCATCATGGGCTTGGCCTCCCTAGTTTTGAAGGTTCTCATTATCCATCCTGTCATTTTTCTAACAGATGCAATTGATACAATGTTATGGTCCTTGAAGGTGAGATCCTCCGACATGATCACTCCCAGGTCTTTGATGTTGGTGTTTCGCTCTATTTTGTGGCCAGAATTTGTTTTGTACTCTGATGAAGATTTAATTTCCTCGTGTGTACCATATCTGAGTAATTGAAATTTCTCATCGTTGAACTTCATATTGTTTTCTGCAGCCCACTGAAAGATTTGGTTGATGTCCGCCTGGAGCCTTGCAGTGTCTGCAATGGAAGACACTGTCATGCA
>NC_091342.1:445000-522500 GCF_038502225.1 Cherax quadricarinatus | reverse complement strand
GCCTCCAAGGACAAAGTTCTTTGTCTCCACAGACTCCTAAGTGCACCACTCACTCTTTTCCCTTCATCAATTCTATGATTCACCTCATCTTTCATAGACCCATCCGCTGACACGTCCACTCCCAAATATCTGAATACATTCACCTCCTCCATACTCTCTCCCTCCAATCTGATATTCAATCTTTCATCACCTAATCTTTTTGTTATCCTCATAACCTTACTCTTTCCTGTATTCACCTTTAATTTTCTTCTTTTGCACACCCTACCAAATTCATCCACCAATCTCTGCAACTTCTCTTCAGAATCTCCCAAGAGCACAGTGTCATCAGCAAAGAGCAGCTGTGATAACTCCCACTTTGTGTGTGATTCTTTATCTTTTAACTCCACGCCTCTTGCCAAGACCCTCGCATTTACTTCTCTTACAATCCCATCTATAAATATATTAAACAACCACGGTGACATCACACATCCTTGTCTAAGGCCTACTTTTACTGGGAAAAAATTTCCCTCTTTCCTACATACTCTAACTTGAGCCTCACTATCCTCGTAAAAACTCTTCACTGCTTTCAGTAACCTACCTCCTACACCATACACTTGCAACATCTGCCACATTGCCCCCCTATCCAACCTGTCATACGCCTTTTCCAAATCCATAAATGCCACAAAGACCTCTTTAGCCTTATCTAAATACTGTTCACTTATATGTTTCACTGTAAACACCTGGTCCACACACCCCCTACCTTTCCTAAAGCCTCCTTGTTCATCTGCTATCCTATTCTCCGTCTTACTCTTAATTCTTTCAATAATAACTCTACCATACACTTTACCAGGTATACTCAGCAGACTTATCCCCCTATAATTTTTGCACTCTCTTTTATCCCCTTTGCCTTTATACAAAGGAACTATGCATGCTCTCTGCCAATCCCTAGGTACCTTACCCTCTTCCATACATTTATTAAATAATTGCACCAACCACTCCAAAACTATATCCCCACCTGCTTTTAACATTTCTATCTTTATCCCATCAATCCCGGCTGCCTTACCCCCTTTCATTTTACCTACTGCCTCACGAACTTCCCCCACACTAACAACTGGCTCTTCCTCACTCCTACAAGATGTTATTCCTCCTTGTCCTATACACGAAATCACAGCTTCCCTATCTTCATCAACATTTAACAATTCCTCAAAATATTCCCTCCATCTTCCCAATACCTCTAACTCTCCATTTAATAACTCTCCTCTCCTATTTTTAACTGACAAATCCATTTGTTCTCTAGGCTTTCTTAACTTGTTAATCTCACTCCAAAACTTTTTTTTATTTTCAACAAAATTTGTTGATAACATCTCACCCACTCTCTCATTTGCTCTCTTTTTACATTGCTTCACCACT
Source organism: Cherax quadricarinatus (assembly GCF_038502225.1). Classification (NCBI taxonomy): domain Eukaryota; kingdom Metazoa; phylum Arthropoda; class Malacostraca; order Decapoda; family Parastacidae; genus Cherax; species Cherax quadricarinatus. Next base: position 521,111 of record NC_091342.1, on the reverse strand, counting down.
CTCTTAACCTCTCTCTTTTTCTCCATATACTCTTCCCTCCTTGCATCACTTCTACTTTGTAAAAACTTCTCATATGCTAACTTTTTCTCCCTTACTACTCTCTTTACATCATCGTTCCACCAATCGCTCCTCTTCTCTCCCGCACCCACTTTCTTGTAACCACAAACTTCTGCTGAACACTCTAACACTACATTTTTAAACCTACCCCATACCTCTTCGACCCCATTGCCTATGCTCTCATTAGCCCATCTATCCTCCAATAGCTGTTTATATCTTACCCTAACTGCCTCCTCTTTTAGTTTATAAACCTTCACCTCTCTCTTCCCTGATACTTCTATTCTCCTTGTATCCCATCTACCTTTTACTCTCAGTGTAGTTACAACTAGAAAGTGATCTGATATATCTGTGGCCCCTCTATAAACATGTACATCCTGAAGTCTACTCAACAGTCTTTTATCTACCAATACATAATCCAACAAACTACTGTCATTTCGCCCTACATCATATCTTGTATACTTATTTATCCTCTTTTTCTTAAAATATGTATTACCTATAACTAAACCCCTTTCTATACAAAGTTCAATCAAAGGGCTCCCATTATCATTTACACCTGGCACCCCAAACTTACCTACCACACCCTCTCTAAAAGTTTCTCCTACTTTAGCATTCAGGTCCCCTACCACAATTACTCTCTCACTTGGTTCAAAGGCTCCTATACATTCACTTAACATCTCCCAAAATCTCTCTCTCTCCTCTGCATTCCTCTCTTCTCCAGGTGCATACACGCTTATTATGACCCACTTCTCGCATCCAACCTTTACTTTAATCCACATAATTCTTGAATTTACACATTCATGTTCTCTTTTCTCCTTCCATAACTGATCATTCAACATTACTGCTACCCCTTCCTTTGCTCTAACTCTCTCAGATACTCCAGATTTAATCCCATTTATTTCCCCCCACTGAAACTCCCCTACCCCCTTCAGCTTTGTTTCGCTTAGGGCCAGGACATCCAACTTCTTTTCATTCATAACATCAGCAATCATCTGTTTCTTGTCATCCGCACTACATCTACGCACATTTAAGCATCCCAGTTTTATAAAGTTTTTCTTCTTCTCTTTTTTAGTAAATGTCTACAGGAGAAGGGGTTACTAGCCCATTGCTCCCGGCATTTTAGTCGCCTCATACGACACGCATGGCTTACGGAGGAAAGATTCTTTTCCACTTCCCCATGGACAATAGAAGAAATAAAGAAGAACAAGAGCTATTTAGAAAAAGGAGAAAAACCTAGATGTATGTATATATATATATGCATGTGCGTGTCTGTGAAGTGTGACCAAAGTGTAAGTAGGAGTAGCAATATATCCCTGTTATCTAGCGTGTTTATGAGACAGAAAAAGAAAACAGCAATCCTACTATCATGCAAAACAGTTACAGGTTTCTGTTTCACAGTCATCTGGCAGGACGGTAGTACTTCCCTGGGTGGTTGCTGTCTACCAACCTACTACCTGGTATATATATATATATATATATATATATATATATATATATATATATATATATATATATATATATATATATATATATATATATATATATATCCTCCCATATATATATATATATATATATATATATAATTTTATTTCCATTATATATATATATATATATATACTGTATATATATATATATATATATATATATATATATATATATATATATATATATATATATATATATATATATATATATATATATATATATATATACAGCAAACCCTCAATTCTTTTGTTTGGAGAACATGAAATTCTCTCATCAGAAGGTGTTCAGCAGGGTGACCCACTAGCTCCACTTCTCTTCTGCTTGGCAGTAAGAGAACTAACTTCCAGCCTAAGCAGCGAGCTCAATATCTGGTACCTGGATGATGGCACTCTGGCAGGTACTGAAGAGTCCCTGGTAGGGGACCTACAACTGGTGAAAACACAGGGAGAAGACTTGGGACTCATCCTCAATCCCTCCAAGTGTGAAATCATCTCAGCAAACCAGGAAATAATCAATGCTGTGCGAAGAATCCTCCCAGAAGTCTCTACTACCACTCCGTCGAACAGTACCCTCTTGGGAGCACCGCTGGGTCACCAGGCCATCGACACAGTCCTCAAGGACAAATTGAATGACCTGATGAGAATGGAGGAGAGAATTTGCAATCTTGATGCCCTTGATGCTCTGTATCTCCTCACAAGGTGCCTTACTATTCCAAGACTCACTTACTTCCTCAGGTGTGCACCCTCTTTTGACAACCCAACACTCGACGAATATGACGCACACCTGAGGTCAACCCTTAAGAAGGCACTGAACCTGTCACTAGAGGATCAGCAATGGGATCAGGCAACCCTCCCAGTACAACTGGGAGGTATAGGGGTGCGCAAAGCAACGCATGTTGCTTTACCTGCTTTTCTGTCTTCATGTTTGGCTTCCAGTGCTTTAGTCAAGAAGATTGTTCCCGAACGCTTGAGAGACATGGTAGGAGCTCAAGACCCCAGGTTTACTGAAGCAGCGATTCGGTGGGACACCCTTACAGATTCCTCCAGTAGACCAGCTCCTCCCAAAGAACACAAACAGTCCCACTGGGACAAACCGATCATGGAAAAAATCGCCAACACAATGCTCTCCAACGCCTCAGGAAAGGACAAAGCTCGTCTCCTGGCAGTGAAGGCACCACACTCTGGAGATTTCCTGTTTGCTGTTCCCAATTCCTCCTTGGGCACTCGACTAGACCCACAGGCCATTTGGATAGGTGTTGCTCTTCGCCTAGCCGCCCCCATCCTCACCGAACATAGGTGTATTTGCGGCAGGGCGACAGCTGATCAATTCGGACTTCATGGTCTCGTGTGTCACACAGCAGAAGGGAAGTATGCCAGGCATGAGGAGGTCAATGATATCATAAAGAGAAGCCTCGCCACAGCCCATTGCCCAGCTCAACGGGAACCCCAAGTGCAGAGGTCTGACGGAAGTCTAAAGCATCCTGATGGAGCCACTATGCTACCTTGGAAGGATGGAAAGCAGATTGTCTGGGACTACACAAGTGCCGCCACATTGGCAGACACCTACTTGCCATACTCCGTAGTGGAAGGGGGTGGAGCTGCCAGCCACAGGGAGACTCAGAAGATCCACAAATATGAAGACCTTCCCCCTTGCTATAACTTCATCCCAGTAGGGTCAGAGACCCTTGGAGCATGGGGCAAGTGTGCTCTAAAGTTCCTAATAGAGCTGGGTGAAAAGCTCATCATAGAAACAAAGGACCACAGGGCGACCAGCTTCCTCTTCCAGAGACTCAGTGTTGCGATCCAGAGAGGAAATGCCTGCAGCATTCTGGGCACGCGGCCCACCGCCGGGGAGCTGGACGAAGTATTCGAGATGTAGCTCTGAGTTACCTATGTTGTTTTACTTTGTATCGTAGTTTTGTGAATGTTCTGTCAATGTATTTTGTCTTTAAATAAAATATATATATATATATAATATAGGGGGTGGTAGGAAAAAAATCTCAAACAGCTTCAGGGAGAATATTGAGTTTTCCCTGAAGCAAGTTTATTCTTTTCTCTGAGGATGAGGGTCCCTATAACAGTTCTAGAGGTGGTACCTCCCTATATATATATATATATATATATATATATATATATATATATATATATATATATATATACATATATATATATATATATATATATATATATAAACATACAGTGAACCCCCGCATAACGATTACCTCCGAATGTGTCCAATTATGTATATGCGTTTGTACGTGTATGTTTGGGGGTCTGAAATGGACTAATCTACTTCACAATATTCCTTATGGGAATAAATTCGGTCAGTACTGGCACCTGAACATACTTTTGGAGTGAAAAAATATCGTTAACCGGGGGTCCACTGTATATATATATATATATATATACAGTGAACCCCCGCATAACGATGGCATCACATAGCGATTATTTCGCATACCGCTTACTTTAATCGCAAAATTTTTGCCGCGCATACCGATTAAAAACCCGCTCACCGATTTTCATCCGAGACGCGTCCAATGTGCGCCCTCACCCAGCCTCACATGTGCCGCCCGTGCCATTGTTTACCAGGCAGCCTCCGCGCTAACATCCAAGCATACACTCGGAATATTTCGTATTATTACAGTGTTTTCGGTGGTGTTTCTGGAAAATAAGTGACCATGGGCCCCAAGAAAGCTTCTAGTGCCAACCCTGTGGTAAAAAGGGTGAGAATTAGTATGGAAATTAAGAAAGATTTTGAAGGGTTTGGGGCTAACCCTGAGAAGCCTATGCCAGTTGTGGAATCCATTGTGCCTACTTCAAAGATTAAGGAAATGTGTGCACAGTGGGTTGAACTGCAAACCTTTATGGATGAAAATCACCCTGACACAGCTGTTGCAAGCCGTGCTGGTGACTATTTCAATGACAATGTTGTGGCCCATTTTAGACAAATCGTAAAGGAACGGGAGGTACAGAGCTCTATGGACAGATTTGTTGTGCGACAGAGGTCCAGTGACTCTCAAGCTGGTCCTAGTGGCATTAAAAGAAGAAGGGAAGTAACCCCGGAAAAGGACTTGCTACCTCAAGTCCTAATGGAAGGGGATTCCCCTTCTAAACAGTAAGAAGATAATGCTCTCCCCTCCTCCCATCCCATCAATCATCACCAGATCTTCAATAAAAGTAAGTGTCATGTAAGTGTGCATGCCTTTTTCAGTTTGTGTGTATTAAAATTAACATTTCATGTGGTAAAAAAATTTTTTTTTCATACTTTTGGGTGTCTTGCACGGATTAATTTTATTTCCATTATTTCTTATGGGGAAAATTCATTCACATAACGATTATTTCGCATAACAATTACCCCTCTTGCACGGATTAAAATCGTTAACCGGGGGTCCACTGTATATATATATAAATATAATATATATATATATATATATAAAAATATATATATATATAAATATATATATATATATATATATAAATATAAATATATATATAAATATATATATAAATATATATATATATATATATATATATATATATATATATATATATATATATATATATATATATATATATATATATATATATATAGTGGACCCCCGCATAACGATCACCTCCGAATGTGACCAATTATGTAAGTGTATTTATGTAAGTGCGTTTGTACGTGTATGTTTGGGGGTCTGAAATGGACTAATCTACTTCACAATATTCCTTATGGGAACAAATTCGGTCAGTACTGGCACCTGAACATACTTCTGGAGTGAAAAAATATCGTTAACCGGGGATCCACTGTATATATATATGGAGAGAGAGCTTACCTGGAAAGAGTATTCTGGGTCAACGCCCCCATGGCCCGGTCTGTGACCAAGCCTCATGGTGGATCAGAGCCTGATCAACCAGGCTGTTACTGCTGGCTGCACGCAATCCATCATGTGTATATATATTATATATATATTACTTTTCCTTTTATATCCATGTGGAAATGGAATGAGAATCTTTCCTCCATAAGCCATGCGTGTTGTAAAAGTCAACTAAAATGCCGGGAACAGTGGGCTAGTAACCCCTTTTCCTGTAATAATTACTAAAAAGAATAGGTAGAAGAAAATTGTCAGAGTGGGATGTCTGAATGTGCGTGGATGTTGTGCGGATGATAAGAAAGAGACGATTGTGGATGTTATGAATGAGAAGAAGCTGGATGTCCAGGCTTTAAGAGAAACAAAGCTGAATGGGGTGGGAGAGTTTCAGTGGAGAAGAATAAATGGGATTAGGTCAGGGGTTTCAAATAGAGTTAGAGCTAAAGAAGGAGTAGCAATAATGTTGAAGGATAAGCAATGGCAGGAAAAGAGGGACTATAAATGTATTAATTCAAGGATTATGTGGAGTAAAATAAAGGTTGAATGTGAAAAGTGGGTTATAGTAAGCGTATATGCACCTGGAGAAGAGAGAAGTGTAGAGGAGAGAGAGAGAGATTTTGGAAAATGTTGAGTGAATGCGTGGGGAGTTTTGAACCAAGTGTGAGAGTACTTGTGGTTGGGGATTTCAATGTTAAAGTGGGTAAAAATGTTGTGGAGGGAGTAGTAGGTAAATTTGGTGTGCCAGGGTTAAAATGAAAATGGGGAGACTTTAATTGAGCTATGTGTAGAAAGAGGTTTGGTATTAAGTAATACATATTTTATGAAAAAGAGGATAAATAAATATACAAGGTATGATATAACACATAATGAATGTAGTTTATTAATTTATGTATTGGTGAATAAATGGTTGATGGGTAGGCTCCAGGATGTACACGTTTATAGAGGGGCAACTGATATATCGGATCATTATTTAATTGTAGGTGCAGTTAGAGTAAGAGGTAGATGGGACAAGAGGAAAATGACAACAAAAAGTAAGAGGGAGGTGAAAGTGTATAACCTAAGGGAGGAGGAAGTTCGAGTGAGATATAAGCAACTATTGGCAGAAAGGTGGGATAGTGCAAGTATGAGTAGTGGGGGGGGGGTGTTGAAAAGAGTTGGAATAGTTTTAAAAATGCAGTATTAGAATGTGGGGCAGAAGTTTGTGGTTATAGGAGGGTGGGTGCAGGAGGAAAGAGGAGTGATTGGTGGAATGATAAAGTAAAGGGTGTGATAAAAGAGAAAAAGGTAGCTTATGAGAGGCTTTTACAAAGCAGAAGTGTTATATGAAGAGTATATGGAGAGTAAAAGAAAGGCGAAGAGAGTGGTGAGAGAGTGCAAAAGGAAAGCAGATGATAGAGCGGGAGAGGCACTGTCAAGAAATTTAATGAAAATAAGAAAAAAATTTGGAGCGAATTAAACAAGTTAAGAAAGCCTAGGGAACGAATGGATATGTCAGTTAAAAACAGAGTAAGGGAGTTAGTAGATGGGACCTGCCTTGTATGGGCCTACTGGCCCATTCAAGGCCCTACCCAAAACTACCCAAGAATTAACTCCTATACCCATGACACCAATCAAACCCAGCCCCTCCCATGATTGTCAGTGTTCAGCATTTCGTCGATGTCAGCTTCCTGTAACTCCATTAGCACACAGTCAAGGTGAGTAAATAGAATTGTCAATGCTTATTCCTTGGGTACGTTTATTCTGTTAGTGGGCTGGATTTGTGAAGGACCTGCCAAGTATGGGCCAACAGGCCTGCTACAGTGTTCCTCCGTTCTTATGTTGATAAATGTAACAATCTGCCTAGTATGGTTATTCAGGCTAAAACCTTGGGTAGTTTAAAATCTGTGTTGAATAAATACATGAGTGAGAGGGGTTCGATGTGAGTGGGACCTGCACATGAGTAAATAGAATTATCAAAGCTTATTGCTTGGGTAGCATTGAAAATTGAGTTGGGCAAATATTCTGCTAGTGGGATGGATTGTGAAGGACCTGCCTAGTATGGGCCAACAGGCCTGCTGCAGTGTATTATTATTAGTTCGTATTATAATAATGATAATAATAATAATAATAATAATAATATTATTATTATTATTATTATTATTAATTTAGGGAAGTGGAGCACAGATCCAGTTCCCTTGATCAAGAGCCCCTCATCAAGGAACCTTCCTTGAGGGGGAAGTTCACATCCTGAAAAATCGTTCATATCCAGAAGCAAAAAATCGACCGAGTGACTGTTCGTATCGCATGGTGGGGCATTCGTAAGCCGAGGTTCCACTGTATATATACAGTATATTATATACATGTATTTGTCTTGCAGAGCTTGGATGGGTCTTGCAGTGATGGCGTGACTGCCTCCACCAGCCTTTATTACTACCCTCACTCTGCCAGTGCCACTTCCACCACAACTGACACCTCATTCACTGATACCTATACTGACGGATACGGCCGTGAACTGAGTGACTTCGAGAAGGAAAATCTACTCTTTCTGAAGGAGTTGGATAACAGCTACCACAGAACACTCTCTCATAGCCTGAGCAACACAAGTCTGGGCTCTACCTTCTCCGAGGACTCTCTTGCAGGCGAGTACTCATACATATGGTCTCGGTCGTTTTCTCCCATAAAATTCTTCCTAGCCGATGCCAGAATCGCTACACAAGCTTCATGAACACAGTACAAATCTCATGTCCATTCCTCTGATATATGAAATCAGATTTTACACTATGGTTAAAGTAGCAGATTTGTGTAAAGAGCACTGAGGATCAATTTGGTGACCACACAGATGTGAGTTAGACTATAAGTGTAATAATTTTCCAGCTAGATGGGTTTGACAAAAATCAGTGGTCTCAACCTCCCTCAGAGTCCATCTTAGTATTAACATTACTTAACAGTGTTTTCCAACCTTTAACTAATGTTGTCTTTTACACTTCCTTCCACAATACCACAGAACTATTATTTTTTTAACACTGACAAAGAAAAAAACACTTTTCCTGTCACTCATTCAGTCAGTCTTGCTAGAAGGGTGCCAACATCACAGTTCAGATGACTCAACATACCACAACCTCCCCATGCCTGTTTCAGAGTGGAAATGCCAGCATCAAAATGCTTTTTTATCAGAATCTTATTTACATTGTTTTTAGAAAAAGTGGGCTAATATAATTTAAATTAATAGTCTTCATCATAATTATGGCTGGCATTGGGAGATCGCTTTATTTATTTATTTAGTAATTTAAGCATACAAACAAAGGTACAAAAAATACAGGTAAGAGCAGCATGCTATTATCATGCAAGAGTTTGGAAGAATCGACTACAAATCAAATATTACAGATTACAGGGACAGATTATAAACCTGCAAATGCTGCTGTCTGCTGTTTGAAAATAACAGTGGACTCTAATGCACCAGGTTCAGATTCACTGAGACATAACAAAAATGCAGAATGCTATATACATACACAAAAATATTAATCAATAAAAGATATTTCCAAGGTAGAAGGTTGGTAGACAGCAGCCGCCCAGGAAGGTACTACCGTCCTGCCAAATGAGTGCAAAATGGAAGCCTGTAATTGTTTTACATGATGGTAGGATTGCTGGTGTCTTTTCTCTGACTCATAAACATGCAAGATTTCAGGTACGTCTTGCTACTTCTATTTACACTTAGGTCACACTACACATACATGTGCAAGCATTTATATACACACACCCCTCTGGGTTTTCTTCTATTTTCTTACTAGTTCTGGTTCTTGTTTATTTCCTCTTATCTCCAGGGGAAAGTAAAATAGAATTCTTCCTACATAAGCCATGTGTGTTGTAAGAGGTGACTAAAATGCTGGGAGCAAGGGGCAAGTAACCCCTTTCCCTGTATAAATTACTAAATTTAAAAAGAGAAACTTTCATTTTTCTTTTTGGGCCTCCCTGCCTTGGTGGGATATGGCTGGTTTGTTGAAAGAAAGTAAAGATATATATATATATATATATATATATATATATATATATATATATATATATATAAATATATATATATAAATATATATATATATATATATATATATAAATATATATATATATAAATATATATATATAAATATATATATATATAGGGGAAGGAAGGCGGGGTAGGGGTCGTCCTCGAAAGGGTTGGAGAGAGGGGGTAAAGGAGGTTTTGTGGGCAAGGGGCTTGGACTTCCAGCAAGCGTGCGTGAGCGTGTTAGATAGGAGTGAATGGAGACGAATGGTACTTGGGACCTGACGATCTGTTGGAGTGTGAGCAGGGTAATATTTAGTGAAGGGATTCAGGGAAACCGGTTATTTTCATATAGTCGGACTTGAGTCCTGGAAATGGGAAGTACAATGCCTGCACTTTAAAGGAGGGGTTTGGGATATTGGCAGTTTGGAGGGATATGTTGTGTGTCTTTATATGTGTATGCTTCTGGACTATTGTATTCTGAGCACCTCTGCAAAAACAGTGATAATGTGCGAGTGTGGTGAAAGTGTTGAATGATGATGAAAGTATTTTCTTTTTGGGGATTTTCTTTCTTTTTTTTTTTTGGGTCACCCTGCCTCGGAGGGAAACGGCCGACTTGTTGAAAAAAAAAAAAAAAATATATATATATATATATATATATATATATATATATATATATATATATATATATATATATATATATATATATATATATATATATATATATATATATATATATATGCATAAATTCAAGGATTATGTGGAGTAAAATAAAGATTGGATGTGAAAAGTGGGTTATAGTAAGCGTATATGCACCTGGAGAAGAGAGAAGCATAGAGGAGAGAGAGATTCTGGGAAATGTTGAGTGAATGCGTGGGGAGTTTTGAATCAAGTGTGAGAGTAATGGTGGTTGGGGATTTCAATGCTAAAGTGGGTAAAAATGTTATGGAGGGAGTAGTAGGTAAATTTGGGGTGCCAGGGGTAAATGTAAATGGGGAGCCTTTAATTGAGCTATGTGTAGAAAGAAATTTGGTAATAAGTAATACATATTTTATGAAAAAGAGGATAAATAAATATACAAGGTATGATGTAGCACGTAATGAAAGTAGTTTGTTAGATTATGTATTGGTGGATAAAAGGTTCATGGGTAGGCTCCAGGATGTACATGTTTATAGAGGGGCAACTGATATATCAGATCATTATTTAGTTGTAGCTACAGTTAGAGTAAGAGGTAGATGGGAAAAGAGGAAGGTGGCAACAACAAGTAAGAGGGAGGTGAAAGTGTATAAACTAAGGGAGGAGGAAGTTCGGGCGAGATATAAGCGACTATTGGCAGAAAGGTGGGCTAGTGCAAAGATGAGTAGTGGGGGGGTTGAAGAGGGTTGGAATAGTTTTAAAAATGCAGTATTAGAATGTGGGGCAGAAGTTTGTGGTTATAGGAGGGTGGGGGCAGGAGGAAAGAGGAGTGATTGGTGGAATGATGAAGTAAAGGGTGTGATAAAAGAGAAAAAGGTAGCTTACGAGAGGTTTTTACAAAGCAGAAGTGTTATAAGAAGAGCAGAGTATATGGAGAGTAAAAGAAAGGTGAAGAGAGTGGTGAGAGAGTGCAAAAGGAGATCAGATGAAAGAGTGGGAGAGGCACTGTCAAGAAATTTTAATGAAAATAAGAAAAAATTTTGGAGTGAGTTAAACAAGTTAAGAAAGCCTAGGGAAAGTATGGATTTGTCAGTTAAAAACAGAGTAGGGGAGTTAGTAGATGGGGAGAGGGAGGTATTAGGTAGATGGCGAGAATATTTTGAGGAACTTTTAAATGTTGAGGAAGAAAGGGAGGCGGTAATTTCATGCACTGGCCAGGGAGGTATACCATCGTTTAGGAGTGAAGAAGAGCAGAATGTAAGTGTGGTGTAGGTACGTGAGGCATTACGTAGAATGAAAGGGGGTAAAGCAGCTGGAACTGATGGGATCATGACAGAAATGTTAAAAGCAGGGGGGGATATAGTGTTGGAGTGGTTGGTACTTTTGTTTAATAAATGTATGAAAGAGGGGAAGGTACTTAGGGATTGGCGGAGAGCATGTATAGTCCCTTTATATAAAGGGAAAGGGGACAAAAGAGATTGTAAAAATTATAGAGGAATAAGTGTTGTGATAGAAACACAGGCCTTATCTCTAGGCTTTATTGAACATAGAATCTTCATAGTACTTCTGCAACAACAAAATATAATGACTAGTACATCTAATAATAGCTTCTACAGGGATGGTGATGTCTTGCATATGTCAAGAGAAAAGTTATAACTACAGGCCACATATTTAAACTCACCATGTAATCTGCATCGCTGATAAATGGATAAAGTAGGAGAGAATCACACACCATGTGTTGGTGCCCATGACACACACCAAACTGTTGTTGTTGTTAAGGGCCCCTAGAGGTGGTGCAGTATTATCCTGCTGCTGCTCCCCACAGGACCAGTATCACTACAATCTCCCCCTTCTAAAATATCAGAGACAGTAATCTCCCAAACTGTTAGGTGGGCGACGTACACGTCCCGACCTTCGTAGCCCTTGAGCCTCTTCACCAGGTTCGATATTTTCCAGCGGGGTTTGATTAACTGCTGGAGCAGAATCCTCTATTTCCATAGGGGTAGTCTCAAGGGGCTTTCCAGGAGAAAACGAAGCATCTTTCACATCTATTGGTGTATCTTGAGATTCCACACTAATAGGGATTTCAACTGGGGCTAAATGTCTTGTAGATACTGTAGTCTCTTCACCATTTTGGTAGCGAATGTGGGCGTAATGTGGATTAGCTTGCAGGAGCTCTACCTCTTCCACTAAAGGATCCGTCTTGTTCATCCTACGGTGACTCTTCAGGAGAACGGGTCCAGGATGACATAACCAAGTGGGCACGGAGGCTCCCGTAGAGGAACGACGTGAATAGTTGAGGAGTCTTTCATGAGGGGTTGCATTAGTAGCTGTGCACAGCAGTGATCTAATAGAGTGAAGAGCATCAGGTAGGACAGTTTGCCAGTGTTGAACAGGTAGATTGCGCGACTTTAATGTCATTGTAACTGCCTTCCATATAGTACCATTGAACCGCTCCACTTGACCATTGCCTTGAGGGTTGTAGCTTGTTGTTCTGCTGCAGGCAATACCTTTGCTAGCCAAAAACTCCTGAAGTTCGTTACTCATGAACGAGGATCCCCTGTCTGAATGGATATAAGCTGGCATACCAAAAATAGAGAACAACTGTGAAAGACAACTAATAACAGTTGAAGCAGCCATATTTGCACAGGGGAATACAAAGGGAAACCTTGAATATTCATCTACTATGTTAAGGAAATACCTATTCTGATTTGTGCTTGGTAGAGGTCCTTTGAAATCTATATTCAATCTTTCGAAAGGCTGGGTGGATTTTATGAGATGAGTCTTCTCTGGCTGATGAAAGTTTGGCTTGCACTCTGCACATACTCTGCATGCTCTGATCACTTGTCGCACATCTTCCACTGAGTAGGGCATGTTCTTTGATTTGACAAAATGGTACAGGCGTGTAACTCCTGGGTGACACAAAGCCTTGTGGAGAGCTGAGAGTGATTGCAAATCATGACATGCTGCTCCACAGTGGGACCTAGAGAATGCATCAGGTGAGATGTTCTCTTGACCCGGTCGGTACAGAATATCAAAGTCATAACACGATAGTTCCATCCTCCAGCGTAATATCTTGTCATTCTTTATCTTACTTTTGTGCCTCTTGTCGAACATATACATCACGGACCGTTGGTCAGTCCTTATGGTGAAATGTCTACCAGTTAAATAATGCCTCCAGTGGCGAACTGCTTCTATGATGGCCTGGGCTTCCTTTTCTACAGCAGCATAACATTTCTCTGATCCTTGAAAAGTTCTCGAAAAGAAGGCTACTGGTCGTCCTGCCTGAGATAAGACTGCAGCAATGGCAATGTCAGATGCATCCGTTTCCACTTCGAATGGTAGGGACTCATCAATGGCTTGAACTACTGAGTTTTCAATGTCCTGTTTGAGAGTATGGAAAGCGGCTTCTGCTTCCTTTGTCACAGGAAATGTGGTAGCACTCAATGGGCGGACTTTACTTGAATAGTTGTAGATCCATTGTGAGTAATAAGCAAAGAGACCAAGAGTTCTTCGGAGTGACTTTTTGTCTTGAGGCATTGGAAGTTCCCGTAGAGGTCGTAGTCGTTCAGGGTCTGGGAATATTGAACCTCCTTCCACTACATAACCAAGGATGCTAAGCCTTTTAGTTGAAAAAGTGCACTTTTCCTCATTGTAACTGATATTTTTCTTCTTGGCGGCTTCCAAAAACTTATCAAGGTTTGCATCATGTTCCTCCTGGGTCTTGCCACAAATGGTAACATTATCTAAATACGCGTAGGTTCCCATGAGTTGCTCTTCCTGAATGAGTGAATCCATAATTCGTTGGAAGCAGGCTACCCCATTGGTGACTCCAAAAGGGACTCTGGTAAACTGATACAGGCCATCACTAGCCTGAAACGCTGTGTATGGTTTATCTTCATTCCTTATAGGGACTTGATGATAGGCACTCTGCAGATCAATTGTGCTAAACACGTAGTACTGAGCAATTTTGTTCACTGTATCGTCAATTCGAGGTAGAGGGTACCCATCAAGAAGTGTAAATTTGTTGATTGTCTCAGAGTAATCGATAGCCAGTCTCCGTTTCCTATAACCATCTTTAACAACAACAACCTGTGCACGCCAAGGGGAATCACTCGGTTCTATAATACCCTCCTTCAGCAGCCTCTGAGTTTCTTTCTCAATGAACATCCGATCCTCATAAGAATAGCGGCGTGACTTAGCTGATATAGGATGGCAATCCGCGGTAAGATTTGCAAACAGCTTTGGTGGGTCTACCCTTAAAGTGCTAAGTCCACAGACAACAAGAGGAGGCAGTTCACCTCCATATGTTAAGGTGACACTACCATGCAGCTTCTGAAAGTCCTGACCAAGGATAACATCAGAGCACAGTTGTGGCAGAATAGCTAAATGTACATCTTGATAATCCTTTCCATTAACTCTGCGATTTACCTTACAAAACCCTAAGGTCTGAATAGAGAGAGATGTTGATGCCATGGAAACGGTACCTGATGAGTGATGTAGAGTCAAGGAGAGCCGTTTAACTAAGTCAAGGTTGATGAAACTCTCTGAGCTGCCACTATCAATAAGACCATCTACTTCTGTTCCTTTGATGAATACTTTCACAACTGCCTTTGACAGTGAATTTGGAGTAGCCGCAGAAGTCACTGTTGCTAGAGTCGCATGATCACTGGAATGTGTGGAGGCACTAGCTCTTGTTGATGCATTAGCACGACATACTTTAGCAAAGTGACCTTTCTTGTGGCATTTATGGCACATTGCTTCACGAGCAGGACACTTTGGACGTGGATGTCTTGAAAAACCACAAAAGAAACACACCGTACCTGCTGCTGCTGTCACTGAGGCAGGTTCCCCAGTAACTTCATTGCAAGAGTCTTGGTCAGGAATTGCAGCACTTACCACTCGAGAAGGCTGAGTGGTACTGTATACTTCAGAATTCTTCTGGGCTGAATCTAGAGCTCTTGCCTGGTCAAAGGCAGCGGCTAAGTCGAGAGTTTTATTCTCCAATAAACGCTGCCTTATTATTGGTGATTGCAGGCCACTGATAAAAGCATCCCTGATGGACTCTTCACAATACTGAGCAGCTGTCACTGCTTGGAAGTGACAGTCCTTACCTAAAATTTTCAGTGCTTGAAAGTATTCCTCTAAGGACTCATCAATCTGCTGGCGGCGAGTTGCAAGGCGATAGCGTGCAAAGATTTCATTTGTAGGTTTAATATACTGAGACTTGAGGGTTTTGATAGCATCTTCGTAGGTATTACACTCAGAAATAGCCTCATATATCTTAGGTGACACAAAATTGATGAGCAGACTTAGTTTATCTAGATCTTCTTTAGGAAGGGCTCCCAAGAAGTTTTCGAAAGTCTTAAACCAGTGCTTCCATTCCTGAGCAGCCGTTGATAAGCTGGGGTCACAGTCTAGCCTCTCAGGTTTCAGTAAACGCTCCATGTTGTGATGTAGTCTAGCGCAGGATCACCACCAGGTAGCCCAAGATTCTATGTTCAATACCAGGAAAAGTATACGGTAGAGTTATAATTGAAAGAATTAGAGGTAAGACAGAATGTAGAATTGCGGATGAGCAAGGAGGCTTCAGAGTGGGTAGGGGATGTGTAGATCAAGTGTTTACATTGAAGCATATATGTGAACAGTATTTAGATAAAGGTAGGGAAGTTTTTATTGCATTTATGGATTTAGAAAAGGCATATGATAGAGTGGATAGAGGAGCAATGTGGCAGATGTTGCAAGTTTATGGAATAGGTGGTAAGTTACTAAATGCTGTAAAGAGCTTTTATGAGGATAGTGAGGCTCAGGTTAGAGTGTGTAGAAGAGAGGGAGAATACTTCCCGGTAAAAGTAGGTCTTAGACAGGGATGTGTAATGTCACCATGGTTGTTTAATATATTTATAGATGGGGTTGTAAAAGAAGTAAATGCTAGGGTGTTCGGGAGAGGGGTGGGATTAAATTATGGGGAATCAAATTCAAAATGGGAATTGACACAGTTACTTTTTGCTGATGATACTGTGCTTATGGGAGATTCTAAAGAAAAATTGCAAAGGTTAGTGGATGAGTTTGAGAATGTGTGTAAAGGTAGAAAGTTGAAAGTGAACATAGAAAAGAGTAAGGTGATGAGGGTGTCAAATGATTTAGATAAAGAAAAATTGGATATCAAATTGGGGAGGAGGAGTATGGAAGAAGTGAATGTTTTCAGATACTTGGGAGTTGACGTGTCGGCGGATGGATTTATGAAGGATGAGGTTAATCATAGAATTGATGAGGGAAAAAAGGTGAGTGGTGCATTGAGGTATATGTGGAGTCAAAAAACATTATCTATGGAGGCAAAGAAGGGAATGTATGAAAGTATAGTAGTACCACCACTCTTATACGGGTGTGAAGCTTGGGTGGTAAATGCAGCAGCGAGGAGACGGTTGGAGGCAGTGGAGATATCCTGTTTAAGGGCAATGTGTGGTGTAAATATTATGCAGAAAATTCCGAGTGTGGAAATTAGGAAAAGGTGTGGGGTTAATAAAAGTATTGGTCAGAGGGCAGAAGAGGGGTTGTTGAGGTGGTTTGGTCATTTAGAGAGAATGGATCAAAGTAGAATGACATGGAAAGCATATAAATCTATAGGGGAAGGAAGGCGGGGTAGGGGTCGTCCTCGAAAGGGTTGGAGAGAGGGGGTAAAGGAGGTTTTGTGGGCGAGGGGCTTGGACTTCCAGCAAGCGTGCGTGAGCGTGTTAGATAGGAGTGAATGGAGACGAATGGTACTTGGGACCTGACGATCTGTTGGAGTGTGAGCAGGGTAATATTTAGTGAAGGGATTCAGGGAAACCGGTTATTTTCATATAGTCGGACTTGAGTCCTGGAAATGGGAAGTACAATGCCTGCACTTTAAAGGAGGGGTTTGGGATATTGGCAGTTTGGAGGGATATGTTGTGTATCTTTATATGTGTATGCTTCTAAACTGTTGTATTCTGAGCACCTCTGCAAAAACAGTGATAATGTGCGAGTGTGGTGAAAGTGTTGAATGATGATGAAAGTATTTTCTTTTTGGGGATTTTCTTTCTTTTTTTTTGGGTCACCCTGCCTCGGTGGGAGACGGCCGACTTGTTGAAAAAAAGAAATATATAGGGGTCGTCCTTGGAATGGTTTACCTGGAGAGAGTTCCGGGGGTCAACGCCCCCGCGGCCCGGTCTGTGACCAGGCCTCCTGGTGGATCAGAGCCTGATCAACCAGGCTGTTACTGTTGGCTGCATGCAAACCAACGTACGAGCCACAGCCCGGCTGGTCAGGAACCGTCTTTAGGTGCTTGTCCAGTGCCAGCTTGAAGACTGCCAGGGGTCTGTTGGAGAGAGGGGGTAAAGGAGGTTTTGTGGGCAAGGGGCTTGGACTTCCAGCAAGCGTGCGTGAGCGTGTTAGATAGGAGTGAATGGAGACGAATGGTACTTGGGACCTGACGATACTGTTGGAGTGTGAGCAGGGTAATATTTATCGAAGGGATTCAGGGAAACCGGTTATTTTCATATAGTCGGACTTGAGTCCTGGAAATGGGAAGTACAATGCCTGCAAGTTAAAGGAGGGGTTTGGGATATTGGCAGTTTGGAGGGATATGTTGTGTATCTTTATACGTATATGCTTCTAAACTGTTGTATTCTGAGCACCTCTGCAAAAACAGTGATACCTTGACATGGAGTTTACCTGGAGAGAGTTCCGGGGGTCAACGCCCCCACGGCCCGGTCTGTGACCAGGCCTCCTGGTGGATCAGAGCCTGATCAACCAGGCTGTTACTGCTGGCTGCATGCAAACCAATGTACGAGCCACAGCCCGGCTGGTCAGGAACCGACTTTAGGAGCTTGTCCAGTGCCAGCTTGAAGACTGCCAGGGGTCTGTTGGTAATCCCCCTTATGTATGCTGGGAGGCAGTTGAACAGTCTCGGGCCCCTAACACTTATTGTATGGTCTCTTAATGTGCTAGTGACACCTCTGCTTTTCATTGGGGAGATGTTGCATCGTCTGCCAAGTCTTTTGCTTTCGTAGTGAGTGATTTTCGTGTGCGAGTTCGGTACTAGTCCCTCTAGGATTTTCCAGGTGTATATAATCATGTATCTCTCCCACCTGCATTCCAGGGAATACAGGTTTAGTAACCTCAAGCGCTCCCAGTAATTGAGGTGTTTTATCTTGTTATGCGCGCCGTGAAGGTTCTCTGTACATTTTCTAGGTCAACAATTTCATCTGCCTTGAAAGGTGCTGTTAGTGTGCAGCAATATTCCAGCCTAGATAGAACAAGTGACCTGAAGAGTGTCATCATGGGCTTGGCCTCCCTAGTTTTGAAAGTTCTCATTATCCATCCTGTCATTTTTCTAGCAGATGCAATTGATACAATGTTATGGTCCTTGAAGGTGAGATCCTCCGACATGATCACTCCCAGGTCTTTGACGTTGTTGTTTCGCTCTATTTTGTGGCCAGAATTTGTTTTGTACTCTGATGAAGATTTAATTTCCTCGTGTTTACCATATCTGAGTAATTGAAATTTCTCATCGTTGAACTTCATATTGTTTTCTGCAGCCCACTGAAAGATTTGGTTGATGTCCGCCTGGAGCTTTGCAGTGTCTGCAATGGAAGACACTGTCATGCAGATTCGGGTGTCATCTGCAAAGGAAGATACAGTGCTGTGGCTGACATCCTTGTCTATGTCAGATATGAGGATGAGGAACAAGATGGGAGCGAGTACTGTGCCTTGTGGAACAGAGCTTTTCACCGTAGCTGCCTCGGACTTTACTCTGTTGACTACTACTATCTGTGTTCTGTTAGTGAGGAAATTATAGATCCATCGACCGACTTTTCCTGTTATTCCTTTAGCACGCATTTTGTGCGCTATTATGCCATGGTCACACTTGTCGAAGGCTTTTGCAAAGTCTGTATATATCACATCTGCATTCTTTTTGTCTTCTAGTGCATCTAGAACCTTGTTGTAGTGATCCAATTGTTGAGACAGACAGGAGCGACCTGTTTTAAACCCATGTTGCCCTGGGTTGTGTAAATGATGGGTTTCTAGATGGGTGGTGATCTTGCTTCTTAGGACCCTTTCAAAGATTTTTATGCTATGGGATGTTAGTGCTATCTTTCTGTAGTTCTTTGCTGTTGCTTTACTGTCCCCTTTGTGGAGTGGGGCTATGTCTGTTGTTTTTAGTAACTGTGGGACGACCCCCGTGTCCATGCTCCCTCTCCATAGGATGGTAAAGGCTCGTGATAGGGGCTTCTTGCAGTTCTTGATGAACACAGAGTTCCATGAGTCTGGCCCTGGGACAGAGTGCATGGGCATGTCATTTATCGCCTGTTCGAAGTCATTTGGCATCAGGATAACATCGGATAGGCTTGTGTTAACCAAATTCTGTGGCTCTCCCATAAAAAATTCATTTTGATCTTCGACTCTCAGTCTGGTTAGCGGCTTGCTAAAAACTGAGTCATATTGGGACTTGAGTAGCTCACTCATTTCCTTGCTGTCATCTGTGTAGGACCCGTCTTGTTTGAGTAGGGGCCCAATACTGGACGTTGTTCTCAACTTTGATTTGGCATAGGAGAAGAAATACTTTGGGTTTCTTTCGATTTCATTTATGGCTTTTAGTTCTTCCCTCGATTCCTGACTCCTATAAGATTCCTTTAGCTTAAGTTCGATGCTTGCTATTTCTCTGACCAGTGTCTCCCTACGCATTTCAGATATATTGACCTCTTTTAGCCGCTCTGTTATTCTTTTCCGTCGCCTGTAAAGGGAGTGCCTGTCTCTTTCTATTTTACATCTACTCCTCCTTTTTCTTAGAGGAATAAGCCTTGTGCATACATCGAGTGCCACCAAGTTAATCTGTTCTAGGCATAAGTTGGGGTCTGTGTTGCTTAGTATATCTTCCCAGTTTATATCAGTTAGGACTTGGTTTACTTGGTCCCACTTTATGTTTTTGTTATTGAAGTTGAATTTGGTGAATGCTCCCTCGTGACTAATCTCATTATGTCGGTCTGGGGCTCCGCGCATACATGTCTGAACCTGTGAGTGTGGTGAAATTGTTGAATGATGATGAGAGTATTTTCTTTTTGGGGATTTTCTTTCTTTTTTGGGTCACCTTGCCTCGGTGGGAGACGGCCGACTTGTTGAAAAAAAAAATATATATATATATATATACACACCCCTCTGGGTTTTCTTCTGTTTTTCTTACTAGTTCTTGTCCTTGTTTATTTCCTCTTACAGTAGACCCTCAGTTAACGATGTCATCGGATAACACAAAAATCGGATAACGACACGTTTTTGTGTCAAAATATTGGCTCAGTTAATGACAAAGAACTCGGTTAAAGTCATTCGTCCCAAATGTGTCCGCGCGGCCTGAGTGACCTGGCCACTCCTTGTACAGCCAGTGTACCATTGTTTACAAGCCAATGTGGATGCTTCCATGCATACATGTGATACATTTTGTATTATTCCATTGTTTTTAGTGCTTGTAACTGCTGAAAAGCCACCATGGGCTCAAAGAAAGCTTCTAGTGCCAGCCCTTTGGTGAAGAGGGTGAGAAACACTATAGAATTCAAGAAAAAGCTGGTAGAAAGATATGAAAGTGGTGGTGGTAGAGGGTGGTAGTGATGGTGGTACACCAGCCAGGGTACTTCCCCACACACCAGTCAGTGTACTTCCCCACACACCAGCCAGGGTACTTCCCCACACACCAGCCAGGGTACCTCCCCATGCACCAGCCAGGGTACTTCCCCACATACCAGCCAGGGTACTTCCCCACATACCAGCCAGGGTACTTCCCCACACACCAGCCAGGGTACTTCCCCACACACGAGCCAGGGTACTTCCCCACACACCAGCCAGGGTACTTCCCCACATACCAGCCAGGGTACTTCCCCACATACCAGCCAGGGTACTTCCCCACATGCCAGCCAGGGTACTTCCCCACATACCAGCCAGGGTACTTCCCCACACACCAGCCAGGGTACTTCCCCACACACATGATTTGATTTGAGTGGGACTTGCACATGAGTCATTAGCATTATCAAAGCTTATTGCTTGGGAAGCATTGAAAATTGGGTTGGGCAAATACGGTTCTGTTAGTGGGATGGTTTGTGAAGGACCTGCCTAGTATGGGCCAACAAGCCTGCTGCAGTGTTCCTGCTTTCTTATGTGCAAACATTTACGGATGAACATCACCCTGACACAGCTGTTGCAGGCTGTGCTGGCAACATCTACAATGACAGTGTTGTGTCCCATTTTAGGGAAATTTTAAAGAGATGCGAGAAACAGAGCTCTCTGGACAGATAATTAGTGCCACAGGTGTGCAGTGACTCTCAGGCTGGTCCTAGTGTCATTAAAAAACAAAGAAGGGAAGTAACCCTGGACCGGAAAAGGACTTGGTACCTGAAGTCTTTATGGAAGGGGATTCCCCTTCCAAACAATAGTACACCTCCATCCTCTCCCCTCCTCCCATCTCATCACTCATTAATAAGTCTTCAGTAAAGGTAAGTGTCATTTTAGTATTGTTTATTCTGCATGTCTCATTGTTTTCTGTGTAGGGAAATGTATATTTCATGAAAAAATACTTTTTAATACTTTTGGGTGTCTGGAACGGATTAATTGGATTTCCATTATTTCTTATGGGGAAAATTAATTCGGATGACGACAGAATCGGTTAAAGACAAGCTCTCTGGAACGGATTAATGTCGTTAACTGAGGGTCCACTGTATCTCCATGGAGAAGTGGAATGGAATTCTCCCTCCATAAGCCATGTGTGTCATAAGAGGCGACTAAAATGCCAGGAGCAAGAGGCAAGTAACCCCTTCTGTATATATTACTAAAGTTTAAAAGAGAAACTTTCGTATTGGCCCACCCTGCCTTGGTGGGATGCAGCTGAGTTGTTGAAAGAAGAAGAAAAGAGATATTTAAATTTTGATGAGAAGAATTTTTATAGGGTAAGCAATGCTTGCTTTGTTTCTTATGAATACATGCCACTGCATATAACTTGTAATTTGTCTTTATTTTGTTGCTGATTTATCTTATTTCCACATCCAGCACTCACAGTGAGTCTCTAGTACATCAAAAACAGCTTTTGCCAACCATTTTATTTTCTAGATCAGTGTTTTGATACCCAATTTTCATAATTCTTGCAATATTTTGTCAGGTATCTTTATAATTCATGTTTAAATTGAAGCATTGGACTATAACACTGTCATTATATTTATCTCTCAGGAGACTCCACCCCGCGAGGAGGAAGCCCTTACCCTGGTCGTCGCGAGTACCCACCTACTGCTTACTTTCCCTCCAAGACCTCGCCCTCCAATATTATCCGCTCTATCTCCAGGGAGGAGAACGAGGACGAGGTTGAACGAGACGTAGATGGGAAGAACAAGAGCAGTTTCAAGAGAAAGATTTCTCTTCCTATTTTCATGGGACACGGAAGCACAAGTGAGTAAACCTAGAGCTGGGAAGATGCTCTTGAGTTGATATCATGGGTAGCATGAGTGAGTGAAATATGACTACTACACTGTCAGTACTGTAACAGATACACAGAATTTTCACAACACTTCTTCAGCTGCATTCTTTCTGCTCACTCTTGCGTGCTATTTACCTGCACATCTACCTACTGGCCTGGGGAGGAGTTCCTGATTTCTTATATTAACTAGGTATGTAGCAGTCTAGGACAGTCTCTCTTAGCTAACCAGTTTCTCAACTGGTTTAAGCCTGTGACTGATTTAACTTTCACAAGCTCATTCATTTTGTGAAAGAAATATGGATGGCAGAGAGTTAGAAAATTGTATGCACTCATAAGAAGCATTGTAAGCATTGCTTACCCTATAAAAAAATTTTCACTTTGAAATTAAATTATACATTCTAGTTAAATATTATTTAATTGCATAGTATGTAGCATTCTGCAACTGAGTCATTATCAGACCTGTGAAACTTGGTATACAAAAGCATTTGATACTTGAAGATCCTCCCTTGGAATATGCAACATCAGATTTGCAGTATCATTATATGCTCTCTTGTAGGATAAAATGATATAACACTGTCAGACATGAGATGATAACTAATAATTTGAGTTATATTAACCAAATTCATCAGTCTAATATGCTGTAAAAAAAGCATTCTAATACTAGAATTTCCCAATCAATAATATTTATTGCAATAACTGAGAAAAATTCCCTTTGCTAGAGATTTTAGGCAGCAAAATCAGTCACCTGGACTTGATTCCTGGAGGTGGGAAATACAGTGCTTGTACTCTGAAGGAGGGGTGGGAAATATATTGACGATTTTGAACTGTAGTATTGGCACACCTCTGGCAAGACAGTGATGGAGTGAGTGATAAAAGTGTTTCTTCTTTTTTGGGTTACCCTGCCTTGGTGGGAAATGGCCAGTGTGTTAAAAAAAAAAAAAAGCAGTATATACCCTTAGTGGTCCCTCCCTTACAGATCACTTCCAGCAACACTTTAGAAATATGACAATACTTAACCAGATATGCATATTTGGATTCATGATCCTTAAATCTTTTACATTTTCCATCATTATGTGGGTATAGAAAGGAATTTCCATATCTTTCTTTTCAATCATCAAAATGTAACTATAAAAATTTCTTTTAATTTTTTTTATTATGCAATTACAACTTAAAGCTCTTTACATGTCAGATGAATTTGAAGCTAAAACTATAGCAGAAATTTTGTTTTAAAAAGCTGAAAAACTTGGGAAAGGCTTACAGTCAAGTACAGACTTGGAAAAGGCTTACAGTATGAGGAGAGGTTAAGGGAAATTGACCTGACGACACTGGAGGACAGGAGGGGTAGAGGGAACATGATAACGAGATATAAAATACTGATAGGAATTAACAAAGTGGATAGGGACAGGATGTTTCAGAGATGTGACACAGCAACATGGGGTCACAACTGGAAGTTGAAGATTCAGATGAGTCACAGGGATGCTAAGAAGTAATTCCTCCTTTACCCCCCTCCCTCCAACCTTTCCTAGGCCGACCCCTACCCCACCTTCCTTCCACTACAGACTGATACACTCTTGAAGTCATTCTGTTTCGCTCCATTCTCTCTACATGTCCGAACCACCTCAACAACCCTTCCTCAGCCCTCTGGACAACAGTTTTGGCAATCCCGCACCTCCTAACTTCCAAACTACGAATTCTCTGCATTATATTCACACCACACATTGCTCTCAGACATGACATCTCCACTGCCTCCAGCCTTCTCCTCGCTGCAACATTCATCACCCATGCTTCACACCCATATAAGAGTGTTGGTAAAACTATACTCTCATACATTCCCCTCTTTGCCTCCAAGGACAAAGTTCTTTGTCTCCACAGACTCCTAAGTGCACCACTCACCCTTTTCCCCTCATCAATTCTATGATTCACCTCATCTTTCATAGATCCATCCCCTGACACGTCCACTCCCAAATATCTGAATACATTCACCTCCTCCATACTCTCTCCCTTCAATCTGATATCCAATCTTTCATCACCTAATCTTTTTGTTATCCTCATAACCTTACTCTTTCCTGTATTCACTTTTAATTTTCTTCTTTTACATACCCTACCAAATTCATTCACCAACCTCTGCAACTTCTCTTCAGAATCTCCCAAGAGCACAGTGCCATCAGCAAAGAGCAACTGTGACAACTCCCACACTATGTGTGATTCTTTATCTTTTAACTCCACGCCTCTTGCCAAGACCCTCGCATTTACTTCTCTTACAACCCCATCTATAAATATATTGAACAACCACGGTGACATCACACATCCTTGTCTAAGGCCTACTTTTACTGGGAAATAATCTCCCTCTTTCCTACATACTCTAACTTGAGCCTCACTGTCCTCGTAAAAACTCTTCACTGCTTTCAGTAACCTACCTCCTATACCATACACCTGCAACATCTGCCACATTGCCCCCCTATCCACCCTGTCATATGCCTTTTCCAAATCCATAAATGGCACAAAAACCTCTTTAGCCTTGTCTAAATACTGTTCACTTATATGTTTCACTGTAAACACCTGGTCCACACACCCCCTACCTTTCCTAAAGCCTCCTTGTTCATCTGCTATCCTATTCTCCGTCTTACTCTTAATTCTTTCAGTAATAACTCTACCATATACTTTACCAGGTATACTCAACAGACTTATCCCCCTTTAATTTTTGCACTCTCTTTTGTCCCCTTTGCCTTTATACAAAGGAACTATGCATGCTCTCTGCCAGTCCCTAGGTACCTTACCCTCTTCCATACATTTATTAAATAATAGCACCAACCACTCCAAAACTATATCCCCACCTGCTTTTAACATTTCTATCTTTATCCCATCAATCTCGGCTGCCTTACCCCCTTTCATTTTACCTACTGCCTCACGAACTTCCCCCACACTCACAACTGGCTCTTCCTCACTCCTACAAGATGTTATTCCTCCTTGCCCTATACACGAAATCACAGCTTCCCTATCTTCATCAACATTTAACAATTCTTCAAGATATTCCCTCCATCTTCCCAATACCTCTAACTCTCTATTTAATAACTCTCCTCTCCTATTTTTAACTGATAAATCCATTTGTTCTCTAGGCTTCCTTAACTTGTTAATCTCACTCCAAAACTTTTTCTTATTTTCAACAAAATTTGATGATAACGTCTCACCCACTCTCTCATTTGCTCTCTTTTTACATTGCTTCACCACTCTCTTAATCTCTCTCTTTTTCTCCATATACTCTTCCCTCCTTGCATCACTTCTACTTTGTATAAACTTCTCATATGCTAACTTTTTCTCCCTTACTACTCTCTTTACATCATCATTCCACCAATCGCTCCTCTTCCCTCTCGCACCCACTTTCTTGTAACCACAAACTTCTGCTGAACACTCTAACACTACATTTTTAAACCTACCCCATACCTCTTCGACACCATTGCCTATGCTCTCATTAGCCCATCTATCCTCCAATAGCTGTTTATATCTTACCCTAACTGCCTCCTCTTTTAGTTTATAAACCTTCACCTCTCTCTTCCCTGATGCTTCTATTCTCCTTGTATCCCATCTACCTTTTACTCTCAGTGTAGTTACAACTAAAAAGTGATCTGATATATCTGTGGCCCCTCTGTAAACATGTACATCCTGAAGTCTACTCAACAGTCTTTTATCTACCAATACATAATCCAACAAACTACTGTCATTTCACCCTACATCATATCTTGTGTACTTATTTATCCTCTTTTTCTTAAAATATGTATTACCTATAACTGAACCCCTTTCTATACAAAGTTCAATCAAAGGGCTCCCATAAATAGATTTTTTTTTTTTTTTTTTTTTCAACAAGTCGGCCGTCTCCCACCGAGGCAGGGTGATCCAAAAAAGAAAGAAAATCCCCAAAAAGAAAATACTTTCATCATCATTCAACACTTTCACCACACTCGCACATTATCACTGTTTTTGCAGAGGTGCTCAGAATACAACAGTCTAGAAGCATACACATATATAGATACACAACATATCCCTCCAAACTGCCAATATCCCAAACCCCTCCTTTAAAGTGCAGGCATTGTACTTCCCATTTCCAGGACTCAAGTCCGACTATATGAAAATAACCGGTTTCCCTGAATCCCTTCACTAAATATTACCCTGCTCACACTCCAACAGATCGTCAGGTCCCAAGTACCATTCGTCTCCATTCACTCCTGTCTAACACGCTCATGCACGCTTGCTGGAAGTCCAAGCCCCTTACCCACAAAACCTCCTTTACCCCCTCTCTCCAACCCTTTCGAGGACGACCCCTACCCCGCCTTCCTTCCCCTATAGATTTATATGCATAAATATACATAAATAGATATGTACAGAATATACAATTACAGCACTCACATATTCAAAACAAGCCTGCATACCCCTTAGCTGTTCTCCTAGGACAGTCCACATGGTGCATCTCAACAATGCCCTTCTCTCTTCTTGACTAAACTCTGGGCTAACCAGTGTTTTGACACACTTTAGTCACCCTGGGTATGGAGGCCACAACTTAACCCTTTCAGGGTCCAAGGCCCAAATCTGGAGTCACGCACCAGTGTCCAAGAATTTTCAAAAAAAAAAATTTTTTATTTTTTCTTATGAAATCGTAGAGAATCTTTTTGTGAAGGTAATAAAACAAAAAGTACGAAATTTGGTGGAAAATTGACGAAATTATGCTCTCGCGAATTTTGATGTGTCAGCGATATTTACGAATCGGCGATTTTGCCGACTTTGACTCCCATTTTAGGCCAATTACATTATTCCAATCAACCAAATTCTTAGCTATTTCACTAGTATTACTTCTATTCTATCGAAATCATGATTTCATTTTTTTTTCTCTCATTATACACAGTGTGCTGCAGGATCTGTTTTATGTGGTGCACACATACCACATAGATGTATTCTCTCATATCTAGGCCCAAATGTACCACTCACAGTTTATCAGAGTGAGCTGAGCTCATGACGTAGATCTACAGTTTGGACCCTGAACGTAAAGCCGTAGATCTACGGGACGGACCCTGAAAGGGTTAAGTTATAAAAGTTCACCCCTGGAGCACACACAATGCCCCAAAAAATAAAAGGACCCAGAGGTCCTGCCAGCTTGAAGTCCACCAAGAGAGAGAGGGAGAGGGAGAGGGAGGAGCCTAGCTAAGCTCCTCCCACACCCACCAAAAAACAAAAGACTGTTGCCAAGCACAATTCTCTAGTTACCATAATTCTACCACACCTTATTTTACTGTTACAAAAAGAAATACAACTTTATAAACTACTTATTTAAATTGTGTGTGTGTGTGTGCCTATAGTATAACCTATTATATTGAGAAAAACAGGCTTGATTCAGCTGCCTTACAGCCATAAGAGTGATCTGCCCTTATGACATTTAGAGCTGAGTTCCCATCAGTTCAATATAATTAGGTATTCCAGAGTAACTGTTACAGATACATAAATACATGTTGGGTCCTATAGCCCCATATCAGTTAGGCATATTAAGGTAGGACACACATGTTTTATTACATTATTAGAGTAGACTAGGTTAGATAAGGTAAGAGATATCAATTTGTATGCTTGCATTGTAACTTAGGCTGAGGTATTCATTAAGGTTATGCTGTGTTGCACTAGTTTATATGATTGATAACTTTGCTTCTTTTTGCTATTGTTTGACATCTTTTGTTCAGGTGACTCCTCAACCCCGTCGAGCGTGTGTAGCTTGCCGGGGTCCTCTGCTTGGTGGACCAATAAGCAGGCTCATCCACCACCCCTCAAGAAATTTTCAGGCAGTCACATGCCTTCATTTACTTCTGCTAGACAGTCCAAGATGCACTTAATCAATCGAAGCCTTTCCTCCCCGGTTGTTCAATCTTCAATGAGAAACACAACAGCTAGTGAGAGGCCATGCCTGAAGTCCTGGAATGCCTTGGCCAGTGGTGTTGATGCTTTACCAAATTCCAGTCAAAGTAAGTGCTACTCAGTTGCATCTCAGTGATTGCCATGTTTTGCTTAAGTAAATTGTGATGTGCAAGGATTTCGAAATGATAAACCTTCCAGCATTTTGGGCAGTGATGAATGATGACTCTAAGCAATGCCTACTGCACTGGTCTGATTCTTTGATGAGTAGTGTGGCATTATAGAAGTCCATGAGATGACCATAGGTGTAATGATGGATAACACAAGCTTTGGTCAAATTATCCTTCTGGCACTCAAAATGGTGTTTCTAGAAGTATTGTGTAAGATTACTAGAAGTTTCCCCAACATATATTTTGTCACATACTTGATGTGTAATTGTGTGTACCCTGGCATCGATAGGTAAGTAGGTAGTTTTGATATTTGAAGAGAGCTTTGACCACTTAGATAATTCTGTGCTCTTGGCATTAAAATAATATATACAACACATGCAGGAAAAAATAAAGTAACCAAACAAGAAAAACTGCTTATATGAATAAAATACACAATGTAAATAAATACTTATACTAAATTAAAATGATCATCATCAGCTAAATGTCTCATTAAATTAATACAAAATGTCAAAAGACTTCTAAAAGTTTCCCCAGATCACTCCCTATAGGTGAACTGTTAAAATAATGTTCCACAATCAGATAAAAACCGCAAACTTACAAAGGGGTTTAGGGGGTGCAAGAGCACCTGCAGACAAGTGGCTTTGGGTGATCTGTGCATCCACTCATCATTCAACAGAGATTCATCTTACACTTATGATTTCTGCTGAGGGAGGTGAGCCAAACAACTTGTAAGTGTAACTCATCGGAGAGATCAGGCTGTAATTGGCAGTCATTCTGGAATCTTGGCTTGGCTTTGGGATAGTCAGAACCACAGACTTCCCCAACTATGGTATTTCACTTCACTTGCCTGAATAAAATGGAATATCTGATAAAAATAGTAGGGAGAGAGAGGTGCCTTTGGAAGGCAATGCTGTCAATGCAAATGCCAATTCCCCTGTCTCCAACAACAGATCACAAGGCTCCTCAGTATCCTTCGTAAAGGGCAGAGGTTTTCTTCTGAATTCTTGGGGCCTGGAACTCGGGAATGTAGATACCAACATTTGAGACAGAGGAAAAGCCCTCACCAGAGGTGTTGGCCACCTCAGAAGGGTTGTCCACCACCTGCCAATGATGGCAAGTGGGCTCAGGAAGCACTGCCCTGACATCTTTCTGATCTTATTCCATATGTATCCTGGAGGATTGTTAGAGTTAACCCCTTCCATGTAATTGACCCATTTCTGAGCAACTTTCTTTTGATGGCTAACACCTGCTGGTACATCAATTTATTAACCAGTGACTAGTGAACCCTGAGGAGACTCTAGGTTATACACAGTCCAGTAGTACTTCTCTGTCCTTGTTCCACCAAGGGCCTGGCAGATAGGACCCCAAGTCACCTGATGAAGTTTTGCTAGCTGTCACCACAACACAAAAATCACCAATAGCAAGAGATCTCTGCTCGAGTTTCAAACAGCAATAATCTGCAGCCTTCTGCTTTCAAAGTGGAGGGCAGACTGAAGGGGAGGATCCTGCTGACTTCAGGAAGAGAAGGAAATGATCACAAACATGCAGGGTTGGAAGAACCAACCATCTGAAGTCGAGATACACAGAAACGTAACAAATAGATGAGTCTGTGCTCGTGTGATGATGCAACATCCCCCCATTGAAAAGCAGGGGTGTCACTAGCATGTTAAGAGACAACACAGTAAGTGTCAGGGGCCCAAGACTGTTCAATGCCTCCCAGCATACATAAGGGGGATTGCCAGTAGACCCCTGGCTGTCTTCAAGCAGGCACTGGACAAGCACCTAAAGTTGGTACCTGACCAGCCGGGCTGTGGCTCGTACGTTGGATTGCGTGCAGCCAGCAGTAACAGCCTGGTTGATCAGGCTCTGATCCACCATGAGGCCTGGTCACAGACCAGGCAGTGGGGGCATTGACCTACGGAACTCTCTCCAGGTAACGCCAGGTGTGTCTTTATCATCTACAAGTCTCCTAACACTTGCTCTCCATAAGACCAGAGGCACACTGCATTAGTAGTACTGATCTGTGCTGGGCATGCCTTTCTCAAACTCTACCCTTCTTGATGAATAAAACATGTTCAATGCCTGGGTATCGTTATTAATTTAATACAAAGAAAAGAGGATGGAGACTTGCAGTATATACTGAACTTGAACTTGAACTTATGACTAGAGCTTTGGTAAGAAGGGCAAGGAAGAAGGATGGGTAAGGATAGAAACATGGAAAAGGGTGGGAGAGGGAGCGAGGTAGGATATAAAAGGGAAGTGAAACAACCACTATGGTGCAATCTGAAATGTGTATGTGTAACAACAGAAAATTATTGAAAGGGGTATAACACTTACCCATCAGATTCACACAGATATAACAAATATATAGGTGCATGATTCTGAGTCGGTAATAGATATACGATTTGCAATTTTTTTTTTCTTTTTTTTGTGTGATTGCAGGATGAAAGTTGCGATGACAAGGCAAGGCGATAATTACACGGACAATTTATGTAAAATCACTGGGCATGTTGGCTTCTTTCAAGGTGGTATCCCACCATAGTAAATACTATAGCGATGTTACAGTAGTAGATGTGAAATTAGAAATGTTGTATAAGATATCTCCATAATTAGGGGCGATGATATTCTTAGTAGACATAGAAGGGTTCTGGTGTTACCCAGTCATCTTCTGCGGGGAGGTTACTCAAGATCATTGGTCGTTGATAATCATCCTTATGGATGAAGCGATGCACCCTCTGTTGAAGAGTCATTCTTTGGGTTCTGTTGGGAGGAGTGTTGATGATATAGTCGGTAGTATTTGCAACTTGGGGAGAATTCTCTCTGTCTGGTATATAGAGTTCTTGCATTGCATAAAGTTGCCTCTTCTTCAGCATATCAAGTCATACGTTTAGGGCAGCTATATCCTGTTGGATGTGTAAATCTGCCATCGTGATTCTGTCTCTCCTCCTGGTACCCATAATAAAGCAGAGAGCTCTACTCTGGACCTGTTGCAACCGTAGCATGTTGGTTTTTATTGTTAATGACATTGGGACACACAGGTATTCAAGTATAGATCTTATCATCATTTTATATAGATGTTTTTTGATGTGTGAAGGGTCTTGATTAAATTTATAGAGACTGCTAAGATAGGCTTTGGCTAAGTTGATCTTTTTATTGACATGAGATGTTGAGTGGAGTAATCTGTCTATTTCATATCCCAGGATCTTGTTAGGGTTTCTAATGGCTACAGGTATACCTCTGATGGAGATACCCCCCTTATCTTCGATGGTTGATGCAAAACACCCTAACGTGTTGATAAGGACTTTGTCAGGGTTGGTCGTGATTCTCCATATCTTTTCCCAGTTAGCTGTTCGACAAATTCAGTACTCATTTTTTCTATGACCCTCTCATACTTATATTTTCCTGTTATGGGGGTTGAGGAGAAGACGTGGATAACATCACCTGCAAATTGTGTTATGATTGTATCGTTGAACTTCAGTTGAGGAAGATCGTTTACATAAATGTTGAATAGTATTGGGCTAAGACATGAGCCTTGTGGTACTCCAGCTGTCGGTATAAAAGGCTCTGTTGACTTGCCATTAAAGGTAGGAATAATTTTTCTTTGAGACAAGAAGTTATATATAAATCTGAGAAAGGACCAGTCGTGGTCAGGTAGGTCAACAAGTTTATATATAAGACCATCATGCCACAAACTATCAAAAACTTTGTGAACATCCCTGATGGCAATTAGGGCAAGATTGTCCTGTTGCTTCAGGCTTGCAACAGCATTGAAAATTATATTTATTGCATGATGGGTACCTCTGAGTCCTGAAGCCGAACTAGGCCAGAGAAAAGGTGCAGCAGGTGGAGATGTGGTCACATGGGCCAGACCGACTAGTGGAAGTAGGTTATGCCCATAATGTGGGTCACAGGGTAGCATTAAAATTGTCTTCTACATATACTTTTGCTACCCTCTGGCCCACTTTATAGACATCAGTGGGTCCACTAGTGAATCCTACACACCTATGGCTTTATCTTCAACTGCTTTGTCTCTACATCTCTGCACTCCATTGCTAAATCCATGACCCACCATCTGAGGTTTACCCACTTTCAATAGTGGGTTCCTCCCGCATGTGACAACGTCGTCAACTTCTACACCTCTCATTTGACTCAAGTACATAAACTTCAATCTTCATGCCTCTATATCAGATTAATGAAGCCTGCTGTAGAGGCAAAATGTCCTGCCAGTGTAGACACCCAGGTGTTGCACATGTCTTATTCATCTGCATATCAATATTGTATATCTTTGATGTAATCTTCATTTTAGTACTGTAGTAATAACGGTGTTTGTAGATCATAGGTAATACCTACAAATCACAGAATGGGTGGAGCTTAAACACATAGCAGGTGAGTCCTAAAACTCACAGGCCAGTGTGCTAACCACTCTACCAACTGGGTGAGTGGTTAGCACATTGGTTGGCAGTCATGTTAGTATGATTTCTTAAGTCATAAATTATAAGTTGATGGATAAAATATATTGTCCACCAGGGCCTATATCAATCTATAATCTGGACTTTCTAGAAATCTTGGGAACAGCTTGTACACCAATTGCAAGTGGGGCCTTGCAGCTTTAAGAGTGTACCCATCCTCCTTCGGGTTGAACTCTGGTAAAGTGGATTTTATTTGGTTAACACAAGCCTATCTGATGTTATCCTGATGCCAAATGACTTCGAACAGGCGATAAATGACATGCCCATGCACTCTGCCCCAGGGCCAGACTCATGGAACTCCGTGTTCATCAAGAACTGCAAGAAGCCCCTATCACGAGCCTTTACCATCCTATGGAGAGGGAGCATGGACACGGGGGTCGTCCCACAGTTACTAAAAACAACAGACATAGCCCCACTCCACAAAGGGGGCAGTAAAGCAACAGCAAAGAACTACAGACCGATAGCACTAACATCCCATATCATAAAAATCTTTGAAAGAGTCCTAAGAAGCAAGATCACCACCCATCTAGAAACCCATCAGTTACACAACCCAGGGCAACATGGGTTTAGAACAGGTCGCTCCTGTCTGTCTCAACTATTGGATCACTACGACAAGGTCCTAGATGCACTAGAAGACAAAAAGAATGCAGATGTAATATATACAGACTTTGCAAAAGCCTTCGACAAGTGTGACCATGGCGTAATAGCGCACAAAATGCGTGCTAAAGGAATAACAGGAAAAGTCGGTCGATGGATCTATAATTTCCTCACCAACAGAACACAGAGAGTAGTAGTCAACAGAGTAAAGTCCGAGGCAGGCACGGTGAAAAACTCTGTTCCACAAGGCACAGTACTCGCTCCCATCTTGTTCCTCATCCTCATATCTGACATAGACAAGGATGTCAGACACAGCACCGTGTCTTCCTTTGCAGATGACACCCGAATCTGCATGACAGTGTCTTCCATTGCAGACACTGCAAGGCTCCAGGCGGACATCAACCAAATCTTTCAGTGGGCTGCAGAAAACAATATGAAGTTCAACGATGAGAAATTTCAATTACTCAGATATGGTAAACACGAGGAAATTAAATCTTCATCAGAGTACAAAACAAATTCTGGCCACAAAATAGGGCGAAACACCAACGTCAAAGACCTGGGAGTGATCATGTCGGAGGATCTCACCTTCAAGGACCATAACATTGTATCGATCGCATCTGCTAGAAAAATGACAGGATGGATAATGAGAACCTTCAAAACGAGGGATGCCAAGCCCATGATGACACTCTTCAGGTCACTTGTTCTATCTAGGCTGGAATATTGCTGCACACTAACAGCACCTTTCAAGGCAGGTGAAATTGCTGACCTAGAAAATGTACAGAGAACCTTCACGGCGCGCATAACGGAGATAAAACACCTCAATTACTGGGAGCGCTTGAGGTTCCTGAACCTGTATTCCCTGGAATGCAGGCGGGAGAGATACATGATTATATACACCTGGAAAATCCTAGAGGGACTAGTACCGAACTTGCACACGAAAATCACTCACTACGAAAGCAAAAGACTTGGCAGACGATGCAACATCCCCCCAATGAAAAGCAGGGGTGTCACTAGCATGTTAAGAGATCATACAATAAGTGTCAGGGGCCCAAGACTGTTCAACTGCCTCCCAGCATACATAAGGGGGATTACCAACAGACCCCTGGCAGTCTTCAAGCTGGCACTGGACAAGCACCTAAAGTCGGTTCCTGATCAGCCGGGCTGTGGTTCGTACGTTGGTTTGCGTGCAGCCAGCAGTAACAGCCTGGTTGATCAAGCTCTGATCCACCAGGAGGCCTGGTCACAGACCGGGCCACGGGGGCATTGACCCCCGGAACTCTCTCCAGGTAAACTCCAGATGGGTAATAATGTTAGAAGAGGACGGTGTTTTGTTCATGGTTGCTGCACCACTGTTGCTTCATTGACAATAGTGTAGAGTTAGACCCAAAGGTGAATGAGCCCACTCTTGAAGCTGCATGACTCATTGATCAAAAGTTTGCCCTGCAGCTTGAGTCATGACTTTTCGCACAGGCTGTAATACAGAGACAAGAACGGAGCCTTTAGAGTGAAGCCAGTGGAAGGAGTGGAGTGATGCAGCAGTAGTAGACGTGGTTGCATGTAGGCAGGGCCCACTAATGGAAGTTGGTCAGACCCATAAGTTGAGCCAGAGCCTTAGTAATCAAGTTGTAGAGACATTCTCTCGTTTCCTACAAGGCAAGTAGTAGTCAGTCTGGTAATGCATCCAGTGGAAGTGGGGCAATGCAGCAGTAGTATGTAGCCATGTAGTCACAGATATCTTTAGATCAAATGTAAATAATACTAGCAGCTTAATGAATAAGTTACATGTGCAACAACTAGGTATTTTGAGAGACATTTTACCCACCAGTGCCTATATAGTTGTCAGTGGAAGGAGTGAATCACTGCAACAATACCTGATGCTGTCACATGTAGGTGGGGCACACTGTTGGAAGCTGGTCAGGCCCATATGTCTGTACTAGACTGATAAAGCCCATAGTGGCTAAAACAACTTTCAATAAAGATACTCAGGTGTTCCACTTGTCATATTCGTCACTTTGTTGATATCATATATCTTTCAACTATAAACACAATATTAGTGCTACTACTACTACTATATTACTACTACTATATTACTACTACTATATTACTACTACTATATTACTACTACTATATTACTACTACTATATTACTACTACTATATTACTACTACTATATTACTACTACTACTATATTACTACTATATTACTACTACTATATTACTACTACTATATTACTACTACTATTACTACTACTACCACCACCTACACCACTACCACTACTACCACCACTCACTACACACCATACCACATACCACCTCACCACCTCATACCATATATACCACCACCACCATACCACCACCACATACCACCACCACTATACTACTACCACACCACTACCACTACCACCACTACCACTACCACTCACTACACCACTACCACCACCACACTCACCACCATACCACCACCACCACCACCACCACCACTACCACCACCATACCACCTACCACCTACCACCACCACCATACCACCACTACCACCACCACCACCTCCACCTACACCACCACCACCACCACCTACACCACCACCACCACTACCACCTACCACCATACCACCACCACACCACTCAACCATAGCACCATACCACCTACCACACCACCACCACTACCACCATACTACCACTCCATACTACCACCACCTTACCATTACCACCACTCCACCACACCACCACTACCACCACTACTACCACTACCACCTACCACCTACCACCACCTACCTACCACCTCCATTACCACCATACTCACTCACCTACCACATACTCACCACCATACCACTCCACCACCATATTACCACCACCTACCATACCTACCACCACTACCAACCACTACCTCACCACCACCATATCCACCACCATACCACCACACCACCACCATACCACCACCACCACCACCACCACTCACCACCACCATACCCCACCACCACCATACCACCACCACCACCACCACCACCTACCACCACCATGCCACCACCACCACCATACCACCACCACCACACCACCTCCACTCGCCACCACCACCACCACCACCACCACCTACTCCACCTGGCCACCTACCACCTACCACCACTACTACCACCTACCACCTACCACCACCTACCACCACTACCCCATACTCACCACCACTACCACCACCACCACTACCACCACCACCACCTACTATACCTACCTTCACTACCATCCACCACCACTACCACTACCACCTACACCACCACCACCACCTCCAGTACCACCTACCACCACCACCACCACCACCATACCACCTACCATACCACCACTCCATACCTCACCACCACTACACCACTACCACACCACCTACCACTACCACACCACTCCACATACCTACCACCATACCACCACCTACTCATACTCACCTACCTACCATCACTACTCACCAATACCATACTACCATAACCATACCACTACCACATATACCACTACCATCAAACCACTACCACCTACCTAAACCACCTACTAAACCACTACCCACCACCACTACCCACTACCACCACCACCACACTAACCATACCACTACCACTCCACTACTAAACCTACTCACATACCTCACCAATACACCTACTACCACTATCACTACTACCTACCTCACCTATACCACTACTACTACTACACCACTACTCACTACACTACTACCTATACTACTACTCACTACACCTACCTCACCTACCATACCACCTACTACCATACCTCACCTACCACCATCCTACCACTATACCTACCTCCACCACCACTATTACCTCACCTCACCACCACCACCACCACCACCATACCACCACACCACCATACCACCACCACTACCACCACCACCTACCTACCACCATACTCACCCCACCTACCACCATACCACCACCACCACCTACCACCACCACCACCTACCATCCACCACCACCACCACCATACCACCACCATACCACCACCTACCACCATATTACCACTACACCACTACCACCATACCACAATACCATACCACCACCACCCCATACCACCTACCACACCACCACCACCATACCACCACCATACCACCTACCACCATACCACCACCACCATACCACTACCACTACTCCACCACCACCATACCACCACCACTACCACTACTCACCTACCACCACACCACCACCACCATACCACCACCACCACCACCACCACCACCACCACCACCACTATACCATACCACTACACCAATTACCACACCACTACCACCACCATACCACCACCACCATACCACACCACTACCTACAACCATAGCACCATACCACCACTACACCACCTACTACTACCTACCATTCTACACCTACTACCACTACCATACCACCACTCACCACTTCCCATACCTACTACCACCACCACACCACTACTACACCACACACCACTACCACCCACCACTATACCACTACTACCATATACCACACTACCACCACTACCACACTAATTATACTCACTACCACACTACTACCACTACATCACCACTACCATACCACCACCACCATACCACCACTTACACCACTACCTCCACCATACTCACACCACCATACACTACCACCATGCCACTACTACACCACCATACCTCACCACCATACCTCACCACCACCATACCACCACCGCCACACCACCACCACCACACCACCACCACTACACCACCACTCCACTCACACCACTCACTACACCACCACCACTACCACCACCACCAACTACTACTGCTGCTACTACTACTACTACTACTACTACTACTACTACTACTACTACTACTACTACTACTACTACAACCACTACCACCGCCGCCTCGGCTGCTTTCTTGCTTGATTTCAACTTAGTCTCAAGTGTCACTCATTGCTGTAAACTTGTACTGTACTAGTATAGAACTTCCATGATACTTCGTAGGTATATGATAGAGCTTCCAGCTCACAACCAAAAGGACCTGGGTTGAATTCTAGGCGAGGCGAGATGTATAGGCAGGTCTTCTAGCAGTATCTGACAAATTATAAGAACATAAGAACATAAGAAAGAAGGAACACTGCAACATGCCTACTGACCCATGCGAAGCAGGTCCATGCCACCATCCGGCCTAGAATAGTGATCACCTAGTCAAGTCACTTCCACTTAAGGAAGGAGCACGGCATCAGACCTAGTAGTCCAAGCTAGTCAGGTCCAACTCACACCCACTCATGTATTTATTCAACCTATTTTTAAAACTACACAAGGTCTTAGCTTCTATGACGGTAGTCGGGAGTTTGTTCCACTCATCCACAACTCTGTTACCAAACCAGTGCTTTCCTATGTCCTTCCTGAATCTGAACTTTTACAACTTGAAACCATTGCTGCGAATCCTGTCTTGGCTGGATATTTTCAGCACACTATTTACATCCCCTTTATTTATTCCTGTTTTCCATTTATACACCTCAGTCATTTATTATTATTATTATCACACTGGCCGATTCCCACCAAGGCAGGGTGGCCCGAAAAAGAAAAACTTTCACCATCATTCACTCCATCACTGTCTTGCCAGAAGGGTGCTTTACAGTACAGTTTTTAAACTGCAACATTAACACCCCTCCTTCAGAGTGCAGGCACTGTACTTCCCATCTCCAGGACTCAAGTCCGGCCTGCCGGTTTCCCTGAACCCCTTCATAAATGTTACTTTGCTCACACTCCAACAGCACGTCAAGTATTAAAAACCATTCGTCTCCATTCACCTGGCAGGACATGTTCACTCACCAAGAAACAACACGACACTGCCTGATAATGCGTGTCGGATGCAGCTTCGTCTGCATTCTGGACACTGGACAGGTTCCATACCATTGACAAAAATGGAGGAAATCGATGAAAACGGAACCAAAATATTGACGAAAAAAGTCGGCGAAAACAGAAATCGACAATAACGGATGGTATTTCAAATATATTAGGTCATATCCCACCTAATTCTACGCCTTTCTAGAGAGTGCAGGTTCAGGGCCCTCAGTCTATCCTCATAGGGAAGATTTCTATTACATGGGATGAGCTTTGTCATCCTCCTTTGTACGTTTTCCAGTGCATTTATATCCATTCTGTAATACGGTGACCAGAACTGTGCAGCATAATCTAAATGAGGCCTAACCAAGGATACATAGAGTTGAAGAACAACCTGAGGACTTCTATTATTTATACTTCTTGATATGAAGCCAAGGATTCTGTTAGCTTTATTGCGAACACTAATGCACTGTTGTCTTGGTTCAGATTACTACTAACCAAAACTCCTAAATCCTTTTCGCAATCAGTAGTATTCAGATCTACATTATTTAGTTTATAAGAGGCATGGTTATAGTCCTGTCCAACATTTAGAACTTTGCATTTGTCTATATTAAACTGAGCCCCACCCACAAAAGCTAGCTGTTTTTTCCGTTATATTCCATCGTATAATGATATATTACGTGAAATATTTAAATAATGGGAACAAAGGTTAGCTGTGTTTCCCTTTTCATCACACAGGATGGGTTACGTGCACGAGGTGAGGAAATCTGTTATCTTGCACATGTGCAATAATCGGGTGCAGGGGTGTAAAACGTGCCCATACAGTTCGCTGGCCCGTGTGGGGGTGGTGGGGGGTGAATCAATGGGTTGTAAGAGTGAGGGGTTTACGGGGGAGGGGAATGTGTGGATGGGGGAAGGGGTGAGGTAGCAGCAGCAGCCAGGAAAACCGCAGTCTGCCTCAAACTCTAGTGAAGTGAAGAACGTTCCTCGTTGCTTTTATCTGGCTCCTCCCTACCTCCTTCCTGTCTAACTTCTGTGACTGTTTGTAAAGGCTTCATATGAATGTCGTTCAGGGTAGTATTTCTTGTCTATATGTCTACATACATACACACACACACACATATATATACATATATATATATATATATATATATATATATATATATATATATATATATATATATATATATATATATAATATATATATATATATATATATATATATATATATATATATATATATATATATATATATATATATATATATATATATATATATATATATATATAAATGGCGTGTCTCTCTTGGTGTGATTGGTTTTGCTGGCGTTGTATGTATATTAAATCGTGTCTGGGAACAGTTGTCTTTATCATTATATATGATAAGATAACGTCACTTTAACTTCTGAACTATTTATTTGTTTTCCTTGTATGAATGTTTGTGTATCTGTTCCTTTATTTGTCTTGATTTATTTCTATATTTCTTTAGCCATGCAGTATTTATTTAAAGATTGTTTTAGTTATCTCAGTGCACAAATACGAAGGAAGACATACAAGTGCTGTATGTCGAAGGTGTCAACTCGTAAATGAAGTGCCTTTACGTCCCATTTTACAAGAGTTATTTACAAGTACCTTACTCTGGCAGCCTGTAAATGAAGTTCTTTAAAAGAACTTTGAGGATTGAAAATTATCTCCATTTAACACGTTCTGCCAACAGAAAAACTATCACAAGTAGAGTGTAAAGTAATTGTTCATAGTCACAAGTGTTTGTTCGTGTATATAAACGTTTATTTATTTATTTATTTATTTATTTATTTATTTATTATTATGCAGAGCAGAGCATTATGGGCAGGCTTAGCTAAACGGGGCATCTAGAAAAGCAATACAGACGAATAATGTCGGCGAGGTGTGAAGAAACTATATACTAAAGTTTCAATTGCTTCAGAATAACTATAAACAGAAACTGTAGAAGCAGGTGGTGTCCACGGTATAAAGGTACTTGTTTTTGTGCAATCACTTCTTGTATAAGTTATGGTTATAATAACCATATTTTTTAAAGAGGTGGTCCGTCGGAAGGCCTCGGTCAGATGAGCAAAAGCTCCAGCTGCGGGTCATCATATGACTAGGACTCGCGTCAGGAAATTATATATATATATATATATATATATATATATATATATATATATATATATATATATATATATATATATATATATATATATATATATGTGTGTGTGTGTGTGTGTGTGTGTGTGTGTGTGTGTGTGTGTGTGTGTGTGTGCGTGAAGAAAAGCCACATGGGAATTGAAATCTTTAGCTGTAGATCTTTCGTACTCTCGTGGGTCGTCAGGAGCTATCTTCCAGTTCTGATATATCTACAGTGTTGAAGCCGTCAACACAGACCACAGGCGATTTGAATAGTGTCACCACAAGTGCTGTTTACCTTGTTTTGTAAGTTCTCATTACCCACTCTTATTTTCCTGACTTTCCTGACATTTGTCTTTTTGTGTTCTTTAAATGACAGGTCAGCTGACATTACACCCAGGACCCTCACGTGTACCTTTCGTTCTATTTAGTGATCTTGCATTTTGCATACAGTGCCCCTTCCGAGACCTTCATTATTTTCACATCTTATTAAGTAGCTGGAACTTGCCACAAATGAACGTCACTGGAAGACTTTAAGATAAGATTTTGTTTGGATTTTTAACCTTGGAGGGTTAGCCACCCACGATAACCCAAGAAAGTCAATGCATCATCGAGGACGCTCTTATTTTCATTGGAGTACTTAACAACCCTGTCTTGAGAGGTAATTTCTATGCTAGGTAGGTATGAGATGGCTGGTACTTAGAGTGGATTTGATGATTCGATTGATGTATTGATTAACTGGTCATCAGTCACGATGGAACACCTCTATTCAAGACACTACGCCTGGAAAATCCTAGAGGGATTGGTCCCAGATCTCCACGCAGATTATGATGTATCTTTCTTTCCTGCACTCTGAGGAGTACGGCTTCAAACGTTCCCAGTAAATGAGGTGCTTTGGTGAACTTATACATACATTGAAGGTCCTCTGTGCATTCTCCAGATATGTAATTTAGCTTGTCTTGAAAGGTGGTGTTTGTGTAGATCAGTATTCCAGGCTAGATACAACAAGTGACCTAATAAGGATCTTCATTAGCTTGGCATCCCTTGTTTTGAAGGTTCTCATTATCCATCCAATCATTTTCCCCTCGGTTATGATAATAACATTGTTGTTGTCCACAACAGGTACAACAACTTACAGGTGGAACATCCTCTACGTACATTTGTATTTTTACCAGTTAATGAGAAGTTTTATTATTCCGGTTATTTTTCAGCCTTCTACTATGTTCTCTCATCCCTCCCTTCACCCTTCTACTGTCTCCTCTGATCCCTCCCTCCCTTCTACTATCTCCTCTGATCCCTCCCTCCCTTCTACTATCTCCTCTGATCCCTCCCTCCCTTCTACTATCTCCTCTTGATCCCTCCTTTCCCCTTCTATTATCTCTTCTGATATCTCCCTCCCCCATTCTATATCCTCAGAGTCCTCCCTCTCTCCCTCCCCCTTCTGTCTCCTCATATCTCCCCTACCCCTCTTTTGCTATCACCTCAGATTCCTTCCTCCCTTCCCCTTCTATTATCATCTTCCTCCCTTCCCTTTCTGTTATCACCTTCCTTCCCCTCTTGTTACCTTCCTCCCTTCCCCTTTTATTATCACCTTCCTCTCTCCCCCTTCTATTATCACCTTTCTCCCTACCCCTTCTATTATCACCTTCCTCCCTTCCCTCTACTATCTGCTCAGATCTCTTCCCCTCCCTCCTTACCTCCCTCTCATGTTGGTCGTCATAGTGATGGTAACAAACATGACCTTGACCAATGCTCTAGTGAGAGTGAGGGAGGAGGGGAGTGAGGAAGGAAGAAAGTGAGGGAGTAGGTAGTCACATCTGTTGGCCCTGCCCCTTAATTAACTCTTGTCAAACGGCTTTACGGATTCCAGGTCTCCTGGGCCCGATCATACCTACTCTTGAAACTGTGTACCACGGTTACCTCCAGTCTACTTGCAGTGCCTTCCACGTACTAGCCATAAATAAAAAGGGCATTCTTAACCTTTCTATGGATTATCTACGTACTTATCTGTCATCGTTTTCGCTGGCTCATCCTCTTAGCTTCTCAAATAGCTTGAGTATTTTTTATGTCGTGATTATGTTCCCAGGTCCTCCTCTCTTCTAGTGTAAGTAAATTTATTGAGGTACAGGTACACATAAGTGCAATTATCATACATAGTGTAAATTACCTAGGGTAACCTCCCCCCCCTAAAAAAACTTCAGCGACTTATTTATGCTGGTGTCCTCAGTTCCGATATGACTCTCCATGCTAAGAAGTGAATCCTCTCTTGTTTGTATCATCAGACGTGTGTGTGAGCACGAGCGCATGTAAGGGAGTAGCTATGAGTAGTACTAGACTAAGTGGGAAAATAGGGCCAACATTAACTGCTGAAAGGGTAAATGAAGGGTAAATGTATATGTGAGCTATTATATTCACAAGGAAGCTCTAAACACGTTGGTGTCATATAACACGTGGGAAATGAGAGGTAATCAATATCCAAGGAAGGGACGATAACTTAAACTCCTTGAATCAAGAGCCTTTCATTAGCATCTAAGTAATTGCAAATCTGATGTTAGCATAGCCAGTGTAAATCTGGTGCTATAACAGCCAGTGTAAATCTGGTGCTATCACAGCCAGTGTAAATCTGGTGCTATCACAGCCAGTGTAAAACTGGTGAATGCACATAAAATAAGGGCGATAGGTATAACAGGGAAAGTAGGCTAATGGATAATCACTTTTCTGAAAACTAGAACAAAAATAGTAGTAGTAAAGAGAGCAAAGTCCAGCATTAGCAAAATAAAAAGCTCAGTACCCTAAGGCACTGTCCTGACACCTTTACTGTTTCTTATACTCAAAATCTTATACTCAAAATCACTATCTGGAGTCTACCTGGAGGGCATTCCGGGGATCAACGCCCCCGTGGCTCGGTCCATGATCAGGCCTCCTGGTGGATCAGGGCCTGATCAATGAGGCTGTTACTGCTGGCCGCACGTAGCCCAACGTACGAACCACAACCCGGCTGATCTGGCACTGACTTTAGGTATCTGTCCAGCTCCCTCTTGAAGACAACGAGGGGTCTATTGATAATTCCCCTTATGGCTGGTGGAAGGCTGTTGAACAGTCTTGGGCCCCGGACACTTATTGTGTTTTCTCTTAGTGTACCAGTGGCGCCTCTACTTTTCGCTGTGGGTATGTTACATCCCCTGCCAAGTCTTTTGCTTTCATAG
The DNA here is from genome assembly GCF_038502225.1 of Cherax quadricarinatus. Taxonomy (NCBI): domain Eukaryota; kingdom Metazoa; phylum Arthropoda; class Malacostraca; order Decapoda; family Parastacidae; genus Cherax; species Cherax quadricarinatus. Next base: position 476,351 of record NC_091342.1, on the reverse strand, counting down.
GGAGTGATTTGTGTGTGCAGGTTAGGGACCAGTCCCTCCAGAATCTTCCAGGTGTAGATTATGATATATCTCTCTCGCCTGTGCTCCAGTGAGTACAAGTCAAGTGCTTCTTGGCGTTCCCAGTAGTTAAGGTGTTTGATGGAACTTATACGTACAGTAAAGGTTCTCTGTACATTCTCTAAATCTGCAATTTCACCTGCCTTGAATGGGGATGTTAATGTACAGCGGTATTCCAGCCTAGAGAGAACAAGTGATTTAAAAAGGATCATCAATGGCTTGGCATCTCTTGTCTTGAATGTTCTCATTATCCATCCTATCAGTTTCCTCGCAGATGTGATAGTGGCATTGTTCATCCTTGAAGGTGAGATCTTTGGAGATTACCACTCCCAGGTCCTTCACATTGCTTTTCCGCTCTACCTGGAGGTTACCTGGAGGTTATTCCGGGGATCAACGCCCCCGCGGCCCGGTCCACGACCAGGCCTCCCGATGGATCAGGGCCTGATCAACTAGGCTGGCCGCACGCAGTCCGACGTACGAGCCACAGCCCGGCTGATCCGGCACTGACTTTAGGTATCTGTACAGCTCTCTCTTGAAGGCAGCCAGGGGTTTATTGGCAATTCCCCTAATGCTTGATGGGAGGCTGTTGAACAGTTTTGGGCCCCGGACACTTATGGTGTTTTCTCTTAGTGTACCAATGGCGCCCCTACTTTTTATTGGGGGCATTTTGCATCGCCTGCCCAGTCTTTTACTTTCGTAGGGAGTGATTTGTGTGTGCAGATTTGGGACCATTCCTTCCAAGATTTTCCAAGTGTAGATTATGATATATCTCTCCCTCCTGCGTTCCAACGAGTACAAGTCAAGTGCTTCCAAGCGTTCCCAGTAGTTAAGGTGCTTGACAGAACTTATACGTGCAGTAAAGGATCTCTGTACACTCTCTAGATATGCGATTTCACCTGCTTTGTATGGAGATGTTAATGTACAGCAGTATTCTATTATATTCTATTGTGTGATTTAAGTTTGTAGTATATTCAGTCTTAGCTATTATTTCCTCCAGTTTTCCATAATGGAGTAGTTGGAATTTGTCTTTATTGGATATCATATTGTTCTCCGTTGTCTATTGGAAAGCTTGTTTATATGTTCTTGGAGATTTGCCGTGTCCTCAATGGATGACACTCATGTAGATCCTAGTATCGTCTGCAAAGGATGATACAGGGCTATGGTTTACATCTCTGTCTATATCTGATATGAGAATGAGGAACAGGATAGGGGCGAGTACTGTGCCTTGTGGAACAGAGCTCTTTACTATGGCAGCTTCCGATTTAACTATGTTTACCACTACTCTTTGTGTTCGATTGGTTAGAAAGTTGAAGATCCATCTGCCTACTTTGCCACTTATCCCTTTAGCACGCATTTTGTGTGCTATTACACCGTGATCGCACTTGTCAAGGGCTTTTGTAAAATCTGTGTATACTACATCTGCATTCTGTTTATTTTCCAGTGCATCTGAGACCATATCAAGGTGGTCCAATAGTTGGAAGATGCAGGAGCATCCTGCTCTGAAACCATGTGGCCCTGGTTTGTGCAATTTTCGGGAGTCCAAATGGTTTGAAGTCCTGCTTCTTAGAACCCTTTCAAAGATTTTTATGATGTGGAACGTTAAAACTATTGGTCTACAGTTCTTAGCTATTGCTTTGCTGCCCCCTCTATGAAGTGGGGCCATATCCGTTGTTTTCAGTGACTGTGGAATCCCACCTGTGTCTATGCTCCTTCTCCATAGCATACTTAGGGCCAGTTTTTAATGAACAGAGTTCTACGAGTCTGAGCCTGGGGCTGAGTGCATGGGCATGTCGTCGATGGCTTTCTCAAAGTGGAGTTAGGGTTATGTCAGAAATTTGGCATACATTGGCAGGGTTTTGAGGCTCATTCATGAAAAAATTGTTTGGATTGTCTATCTTTAGACTGATTAGTGGCTCACTGAACACAGAGTCATATGAGATTTCAGTATCTCACTCATTTCTTTGTTGTCGTCTGTGTAGGATCCGTCTTGTCTGAGCAGGAGCCATATACTAGAAGTGGTTTATGCTTTGTTTTTGGCATATGATAAGAAATATTTCGAATTTCTTTCAATTTCACTAATCGCTTTTAGCTCCTCTTGTCTCTCCTGGATTCTGTATGAGTCCTTTAATATTTTCCACTTCCCTGGTTAGCGCTTCTTTCCGTGTTGCAGATAATCTGGCATTCTTGAGGAGCTCAGTGATTCTTCGCCTTCTCCTGTAGAGGGAGTGTCTCTCTCCAGTTTACTTCTTCTCTTCTTTTTTCTTAGGGGAATATGCCTTGAACATTCTTCAGCTACCAAGAAATTGATCTTTTCAAGGCACTGGTTAGGGTCCATGTAATTTAAGATATCTTCCCAACATGTTTCATTTAGGACATAATTTACCTGGTCCCAGTTGATGATCATGTTGTTGAAGTTGAATTTGGTAAAGGTACCCTCATAGCTGTATGCGTTTTGCTGATCAGGACCCCTGTGCATGTAAGTCTGGACTTCGATTAGATTGTGATCAAAATTAGTTTTTTTTTATATTATGTTTCTTACCAGGTCCTCATTATTTGTGAAAATAAGGTCTAGTGTGTTCTCTAGTCTTTTTGGCTCCACTATCTGCTGACTTAGGAAGTGCTTATAGCAGAAATTCAGCAGCTCATGTGTGTGTGACTTTTCATCTGAGCTGCCTCCAGGGATTATTTCTGCTACAACATTATTCTTCCATTTTGTATGTCTTAGATTGAAGTCTCCAAGCAGCAAGATGTTTGGGGATGGGACTGGAAGGTTTTCCAAACAGGAGCCAATTTTTGCTAGCTCTTCCTTGAACTGTTGGGAAGTTGCATCTGGTAGCTTAAATACAAGTACAAGGACTAAGTTTTGGTTTTCGATTTTTGTTAGAACTTCAGCTACATCATTTGTGGCATTCAATATCTCCGTGCAAATGAGCGACTCTTTGACATACAGGCCAACCCTTCCCCCCCCCCCTTTGTTGCCTGTTCTTTCTGTCGCATCTGACAAGGTTGTACCCAAGTATCCATATTTCACTGTCGAAGTAATCTTTTGTGTGGGTCTCTGAAGGCTGCAAACATTGCATTTGACTCCTCTAGAAGTCCATTAATGAAACCACAGTTTCGCATAATTATTGATGGATTATTCCAAAATAAGCATAAAACTTATCTCAATACAAGACACGAAAAATAGTTGCCTGGTAGGCAACTCTCTCGCTTCACACACTGAGTGTCCGTGGTTCGATCCCCGGCATGGGTGGAAACACTGGGCGTGTTTCCTTACACCTGTTGTCCCCGTTCACCTAGCAAGCAAGTAGGTACCTGCGTGTGAGTCGACTGGTGTGGGTCGCATCCTGGGGGACAAGACTTAACCCCGAGAAGATTATACGGGAAAACTGTTTTTTCACATGTAAATAATGATGTATCTTTCTCGCTTGCGTCACAGGGAATACAGGTCAAAGCACTTCAAACTAGGCACGTCCTCACACGATTCAGGTAATCGCCCCATTAATTTTTTTTTCTAATTAAAGGAAACATTCGTATATTGGGAATCTCCTAAGAAAACGTCAGTGTAAAGTATGGTAGGTTGTAGAACTGGGCAGGATCCCTGTTCTCTCAGGCTGGTGGTGCTCGTATCAGAAATCTGGTTGGTGGGAATGGTGGTGGCAGGGGTGGTGGTGGTGGTTGCTGGGATGGGTAGGGAGCCATGGATGGTGTTAGTGATGGTTGGGAGGCAGTACAAACACTAGCTGCTCACACAGTTACAAAGCCGGAGGGAGGGAGTAGGGTGCTGCCATGCTTATAACGGAGCTCGTATGTAGGAGCAGCTGCACAGTTGTTGAAGTAGCTACAGCATCTGCAGTTGTTAATGAAGCAGCTGCTGGGTTATTGAAGCAGCTGCCGGATTATTGAAGCAGCTACAACAGCAGCTGCCGGGTTATTGAAGCAGCTGCCTGGTTATTGAAGCAGCTACAACAGCAGCTGCCGGGTTATTGACCCAGCTACAACAGCAGCTGCCTGGTTATTGAAGCAGCTATAACAGCTGTAGCTGCTGCAGGGTTATTGAAGCAGTTGCTGCTGCTGCTGCTGCTGCTGATTAGATTAGCTTAGTTTGCGGAGTACAGTGGTGGAGTGTAGTGGCAATAGTGGTGGGGGTGTAGTCGGGTAAAGTGGAGGTGTGTGATAGTGGTGCTATGTGATTGTATTAGTAAATAATAGTGGTGCTGTATAATTGTGGTGGTATGTGATAATGGATGTATACCATTGTGGATCACAATTTGTGGTCTACCTGGAGGGCATTCCGGGGATCAACGCCCCCGCGGCCCGGTCCACGGCCAGGCTTGCCGGTGAATCAGGGCCTGGTGGTATACATACAAATACACATGGAGTGTATGTGTGGTGGAGTGTACGTAGTTAGGCTCACTAAATCAGTTGCTGGGATAGGTGGAGGGTTAGTGGTAGTCTTAGTGAGTTGATGGCTGGGGTTGGAGCGATGGAGTATAACTGGGGAAGGAAGAAGTGTTGAATTACGCGGTGCTGGGGTGGGAGTGAGGGAGTGTACGTGGGGAGGAAAGTGGGGGGGGGGGGAGCTTCACTACTCAACACACCCACAATTACTTGACATGAATTCTTTTCTCCCTCTTCCTCCTCCCTCACCACTCCCTCTTCCTCCTCCCTCACCACTCCCTCTTCCTCCTCCCTCACCACTCCCCCACCACTCCTTCCTCTCTCTCACTACTCCCTCTGTAGAGCTTAAAACATACTGACACATATTGTACGTTACAATAATCAAATATTACATGTCTATGTATTGTGCCAAAACAAAAGCATTCACATTGCTAAACTCACAACTATAATGTAGTCACTTAGCCTTAATACCATAATCTGTAATAATTTAAAGTTTAGAATTAATCTAAGTCTGCCCGAAATGCCTAGCCATGCTAGGTGTCCTAGTGGTCCCCTCTGTAATTAGTATTTTAAAACATGTAAACCACACAATATTCAAAATCTGTAAACCCCGCATTGTAATCCTTGTAGAGAATAAACTTGATTGATTGATTGATTGATTTAAACCTATAGCCAATAAGCATTTTTCAAGGTGATATTTGGATTCAGGATATGAAAATTCATAATTAACTCATCTCATTTAAGAGGCATACAACTTTTCAAAAAATGTTGACCAGTGTAATATATAGAACCTTCACTGCACGTATAAATTCAGTTAAGCACATAAATTAATGGGACATTTGAAGTCTCTCGACTTATATTCTTTGGAACATAGTTTACTTTCTTCTAATATTCCTGGAATTTTTCATAGCAGGTAGTTCAGTTCTTCATTGTGTTCTTTTAAATGGCTTGTAGTATTGTCTCGGCGTTGTTGAAACTCGTAGTGTTGTCTCTTAGTGTTATGGAAACTCAGTGTTGTATCATAGTGTTGCTGGACCTCATAGTGTTGCTGGACCTCATAGTGTTGCATAATTGTTTGTTGTTGTCAACTCGCAGTAGTAGACTCATTACTTCATCTTTGGACAGTATTTGAATGCCCTCCTAAACTTGACTTTTCCACATTTGTTTAAGATCCATGATTTTTTTCATGTCCTGTGACGTGTAGTTTTTGGGCAGTATCCAGTAATAAATTTTTAACATCTTTGGATGTTTCGGTGGGCTCCATTTCAATTTTGTGAGTTCATGTCCTAAAATATATTTAACATCTTGTACATTTCCTCTTCCAGTTTGGTGGTCTGTCTGTCTATCTTCCTGTTGTTGATTTTGGGGCTCATGGTGCCCGCGGCCTGGTCCCAAACTAGGAATCGTGGTTGATTGCTTGATCAGTCTGGCTGTTTGTTCTAGCAGCACTTGGTCCAACATACAGAAACCAGATTAAGCCACCGAGATTGCGCTAGAAAATTAAGAAACAACATAAAAAAAATGTCAACAAGAATTTACTTGCCATGTAAACAATATTACTAGACATAGCCACTTCCAACAAAGGCTCTCATGTATGAAAAGAATACCACTAGTCATGCAAATGAGGTTATACGTAGCTATACATGTCTGGATAAAATAAGTTAGTTGGTAGGTGAACGTCAGTACAAAGAGTCATGTAGAGAAAATAGCTAGTAGGAGCAATAGAACAACAGAACTAATTGCATCATTTAAATAAGATTTATTAGTCATGTGAATTAACGTGTTATTGACCCCGTACGATAGTAATAGGTTTCATAATAGTAGTAGTAGTTGCCCAGAACTACAAAAAAGCTGGTGACGATTTCAGTAAAACTTGAAGTAAAGGACAACAAGTGAATAAGTAATCGCCTAAGGGAGATAGATGAACCGTAGTATTAGCAGTGGTATTTTGTGGAAAAAACATGTTGATATTGTTGTTGACAATTTGGCATGAGAGAGAATGATGTTGCTGTCGTCGAAAGTGTGTACGGGACAGTGAGGAGAGAAGAGCGCTGGCATTGGTGTTGGTGTTGTGAGAGGGACTCAACACAGCCAAAGATGCCAGCCTTTGCTTTGGTGCTACGGGACCATCATCTCAGTCCCCACCAGGCCAGGGGACGATTCCATTTCTGCCCTTCCCCCACGTCTTCCTCTCAGTCTTCCTCCCCAGGTGAGCATCTTTACACATTCCTCTTCATATTCTTCATCGATGAGTACCTTTGCATTTTCTCTCTACTGGTGAGTGCCTTTTCGTCTTTCACTACAGATGAATACATACCTCCCTATCTTTCTCTGCATGTGATTATTTTTACAGCTTTCTAAACGGGTGAGTATGACGAGCACTTAATACCTGGCCTGTACTTCCTGGTCATAAGACAAGTCACCAGTAAAGAAATGATCAAGGAGTAATAAAGGCAAAGGCAGACACGTAAGATAGATTTTTTTAGTACCCTTATTTTTCCACCACCAGTGTTTACATAGTGTACAACAGAACAGCAGTGTAGACAGATACCATATGTAGACAGCCTGTACTGTCTGCACAGACAGCCTATGCTGTCTGCCAGCTTAGTTCATATTTCGCACCACTAAGGTGCTGCCCTCTGGGCCTGCTCCAGGTCTGTGGGAAGCTGGTCCCACACACACTGACTCTCTCAGCGGCCAGGCAGCAAGACACAAGGCCTACTAGTTCTCCCTCTCGTGGGATGGCCCTCCTGGGCCATGGGCACAACACACAAGCCTGTGTACTCGCAGCAGTTGTGCTTGCCTGGAGAGAGGAAGGGATGAAGTCATCTTCACTTCATCACCCTATACAAGAAGCATCCGTCTCTCAACTTGATGTCGTGTCTGCATGTTTGAGCATCCAGACACAGGTACAAGCAGGATCTAGCTGAAATTTGCCGAATTTCTTTGAGAATTGTAAGTGGCGTCCCAGTGACCCCACGCTACAGCGTCCCACGCTGTTTCTCAAGTCACGTGTGCAGCACCACTTGTATGTTGCTGTTGTTGTTCAGCTCAGCACAGCTGTTTCAGCAAGCCAGAGGTGAGTTTTGTGGTGATTTCTGCGTCCAGTGTGCGTTTCGCAGTGTTTTGGGTTTGAGAGGAGGAAGTTGCCAGATCCTCCCTCGCCGTACACTCACCCACGCTCCTCGCCACCACACTACCATACACCACCATGCCATCTCTCCCTCTGCTGTGTTTTCTGCTGTTTTTCGTGTGAATTCATTGCCAGAGCTGTGTATCTGAGTGCCCGAGACCACTCGAAGCCACGTGGATCAGCAAACCACGTGCATCAGCAAGCCACGTGGATCAGCAAGCCACGTGGATCGGCATGCCACGTAGATCACTCGAAGCCATGTGGATCAGCAAGCCACGTGGATCAGCAAGCCATGTGGATCAGCAAGCCATGTGGATCAGCATGCCACATAGATCACGACACCATGTGGGGTGTGGGCGATGTCACATGGATCTACAAGCCACGTGGGTTACCAAGCCAGATGTCCCAGGCCTCACGCATCACATTGACGTCACCGATGCTGCTGCCTGACTTCATGACGTCACAATGTCTGCCTGACGTCACCTCTAGATGTCTGCTGACATCACCTCGCGACATCACGCTTGACATCACACATGTCACATTGAGTGTTTCTAGTAATTATTTCAGTATTGTCGAGAAGATTGAGAGAAGATGTATGTCGTGTGTTAATTAGTTCCTCTCAATCAGTGTTCTCACATGTTAGTGTATGGCTTAGTGTCAATTTTGTGCACAGAAAAGCATCATTTGCTAGTTAAGCCATGTTGTACCGCATGTACCGCAGGTGTGTGTAAAGTTTTCCGTGTGTCCAGTGAGGTCTGTGGTCAGACCCTTGTCTAGCACCATTGTGTTAGTCACCCGGTGTGACCAGCGCGTTTGACAGCTGATATCAGTCAGCTCTGAGCCCGAGCCCCCTTGTACAGAAAGCTCTTATGCTCGTCACTCATAGATGTTCTGCAGAATCGTACCTGCTACAATTCCCATCGAGATTTGTTTCACTTCGCCTCCAGACCTTCAGAGTGCAGTTATATGTAGAGAAACAAGTCTGGGGATGCTTAGACTAACTTCTGCTATAACTCCAACTGCCAAGAGAATGACACTCGTGAAGCCACAGTTAGCCCTGTTGGCAGGCGCTATGTCAGCCTCGTGTCACAAGCTTCAGTGAGCAGCCTGCGCAATATGTTAGCCTCGTGTCACAAGCTTCAGTGATCAGCCTGCGCAAAGATATCACTTTGACTGCTAACTCGCTCACTGCAGTCTGGTGTATGATGTTACGACTTCCAGATGTTTTGCCCAGTCGTCTCTGCCATGACTCGCTCCACAACTTGCTCCACGCTCGCCGGCAGTGACAGCCCAGCGACAGTACCAGTCGAAAAGTGTCCTCCTGAGTCGCTTGCCAGAAGTCCTGCCCAGTTGCCGAGTTTTGACGACGCCTCACTTGAGGGCACCAGCATGTCGTGCCCCAGGTCGAGTGAAACCTGCGGCAACTCCTACGATGATGACTGCTTCACCGTTCCAGAGGAGACCGTACCCTGTTACGTCACAGTTCAGCCGCAGTGATGTCTCCTGTATTGCAGTATCTGTCCAGACACAGGAAGGCGTGCAGTGATGCCCTTCGACGCTCATTGCGTATGACCACGATGTTTAGCACACCCCACATTTTTTTCTTCCCTCCCTGTAGGAAGTTTTTTTTTCCATGTCCATATGTATATATATATTTTTATTTTGTGTTCTGTGCCCTGTTCCTACGAGAGAGAGTCCGAGTTTTTTTACCGCCAGACATGGTTGAGACGACCACGTGGTAGGTGGCCGAGCGTATGTAGACAGCCTGTACTGTCTGCACAGGCAGCCTATGCTGTCTGCCAGCTTAGTTCATATTTTGCGCTACTAAGGTGCTGCCCTCTGGGCCTGCTGCAGGTCTGTGGGAAGCTGGTCCCACACACTGACTCTCTCAACGGCCAGGCAGCAAGACACAAGGCCTACTAGTTCTCTCTCTCATGGGATGGCCCTCCTGGGCCATGGGCACAACACACAAGCCTGTGTACCCACCACGACATTACAAATAAAGTAAGAAGCCTCCAAAGACGTATCATTTACTCCCTGCTACCAGAACACCAAATAATCTCATTATACATACTAGTATTGTTGTGAAAATTTGTCTAGACTGCCTCCATGTGAGTTGCTTACCCTAGCCAGCTCTGTTGACACCGAGCTCCGAGGTCGGCACCTCAGCCTCACAAGTGGCTTATAGGACAGATTTTTACAAATGACTGATGTAATAAGTTAGAGAGTAAAGGTGAGTTCGCTCACTGAAGATAGAGAGTAAAGGTGAGTTCGCTTTGCTGCCGTTGGCTCATGAATGCGTACAAGAGAAACCAGTATGTGTTATCAGCCAGAGCTAGTGAGAGACTGTCCTTCAGACCAGTTAGTAAGTATAATGTCGGATTGTCTGGAGGTCAACCCCTCACTCTGATTAGCTGATGTTTCTAACTGGCAGCCAGTCAAAATACAGTTGTGGGGCTCCAACACCTGCATAACGATAACTGCCAGCTTGGCTGATTATGAAGGAAATGCAGGAAGTGATTCTGTGATGAATACTGAATAAACGTAACGTACTTAGTGCACGCCACACTGAGTACTTTTGTATCTTCCTGTCCATATCTCTTATCTCCCCATCCTTCTGTGCAGGTGAAAACCCCATATCTTTCTCCCGGTTGATATTCCTGTGACAGGGTTAAAGATGATTTTTTTCCTTCACAGTCCAGCTTGAGTCCAGACTTCTCTGTTAACCACCTTCTCAACCAGGCAGCTGGTGCTGTCTACAACCCACAAACCCACATAACAGTCACATCCTGGCAGATCTTGTAATTCCTGTAAGAGCTGGGGACTCATGCCTTGTTCTTTGTGATTTTCTTTACTCTCTCAACTATTCCTTCTCCATTTTTCAACTTATCTAGGTATACATTGCCATATCTTGTTCTTAGGTTCCAGTCATTCTTATGTTCCTGTTTCTCATTTTTTCTTGTCAACCTTTTAGCTTTGCATCACATTCATTTTTAATTTCTTCCTCAATCCTTTTGCTATCACAATAATTAATATGACCTCTCTTTTTTTCCTTCTATGTTCAGCTTCCCTTGCAGTAGCTCTTCTTGAGTTTTCCCCATTTCCTTCCTTTTTAGTGAAGTCACATATGGAGGTTGGCATAAGAGTAAGAGAATTCCGCACAGTTGGTTGTACAAGTGATTGTTACTGAGTTCAGTCTTGTATGTAAAAAAAGCAGATGTGAGTGTATCATTTGGTGAGACTAACAGGTCAGGTGTATGAGTACCAGTCACTGAGGTCATCTAGGCAAGTGTATGGACGAAGTTCAGTGAGTCCAATACCCTTTATTAGTTTGGGATTGTTGATGGACGGGGAGCATCGCAAAAAGTAAGATAGCTTCAAGAAGTTTTGAAAGCTTCATTTCCTCAATTGCTTTTCATCTTTTTGAAGTCAGTTTTTTATTCCTTAAAATAAAATCTGTCATACTCGAAAAGCTTAACGAGGAGACCGCTGGCTTGGTCAGTGGGTTTACACGTCTGGCAAGGCGACCATGATTTGATCATTGATCGGCTAGTCGGAGGATACTACGTACTTCACATTTTGAAGGGTTGAATGATAGTACTAGATTCTATCAAAGATCTTTTATATTAAGATTCTTTTTTATTTCTGATGTCTTCTAACAAAGTTACTGTGGTGTCAACTAGAGTGCCATCGTTTCCGTAATAAGTAGACAGAAAAAAAGGGGCTAGCTAGCCAACTTGCTGAACACCTTCAGCTAGGCTTAGAGGGTGAATCATAATTTCATAAGATCATGCTCTACCGTGGAGCAGTGTTGTGAAAAAAAAACCACTGCAGCGCATCAACTTACAACTGGTTTACATACGACATTGTTCCCTTCCCTACCCCCCTCACCCTTCCATTCTACCCCTCATCCCTTCCTCCTATCATTTTCCCCTTCCTCCACACAAGCTCCCCCTCCTCTCCCAGAATGTAGCCTCAGGACAGGTTCTTCGTTGTCTTGTTGGTAGTCTCTATTTAGCAGAGGTTGAGGTTACTGCGTTCACTCTCCTGCACCACCACAACACACAAAAAATACCACTACAACACCAAGACCCCTTTCACTACATCACTACCACTACCACCGCTACCACTCATCACCCCCACCCCCACCTCAGGTAGGTTACCACAAACTTGTGTGTTTTCAACAGCTTCAGTAATTCCCCCAACAATCGTTGTCTGAAGTACCACCTATATCAGTTGTAACTGGGATTCCATTATAATGTGTTAATAAACCACAGAGGTTTATTTGAAGTTCTGTCGCGCTTTTTGCTATTTCCTGAAGCCGGCGATGGGCTCAAGATCCAAAGAAGTGGACTTATACCTCCCTTCCTTGGACCGGACTTGATTGCTTATTTTCTAGTTGCTGCATGCCCCTACGAGTTTAGCGCTCCATTGATTATAATAATTCTGCTTATGCGCCACGTTATCCAGCTACCCATCACGCAGGATAGTGTGGTGTTAAGTTTATTTAGGTTCAGTTACACATAAGTACAATTATCATACATGGTAACATGTGTCAGTTACCTGGGATAACCAAAAATTGTCAGCGTGACTTATTTCCAGTGTGTCAATATATTGGCAATATATATCATTATTGTCAGTTTAATGAAAGTATATTAGAAATGAATATAGAAATGTCACTGACTTTTTTTGGGTCATCCTAGGTAATTACACATATGTTGCTGTGTGATAATGTATGTAACTGTATTTATGTGTACCTGTACCAGGATGAACTTGTTGAGACTTGTCTACAGGTCGTAGTGACGCCACTGTTATGGTTTAGTTGGAAACAACTCTGGCGTGAACCATGTTGACAAACTCGTTGTGACTAACAGGTGACTTAATATTAAACCGTCAAGTGGTTCTGGAATCCTCGTTTTGGCCTCCAGCTTAACACAAAATCAGTGTCCATATTTAAGTTATCAGACTTTGTGGTGGTGGGAACCCATCAGAATGTAACAATCGTGAATCTTTCGCATACTTTAACACATGAATTGGCAGCGGTAATTTTGCTTATTGAATTCGCATATTCTTCTTTCAACGTACCAGCCGTATCCCACCGAGGCAGGGTGGCCCAAAAGAAAAAACTAAAGTTTCTCCTTTTAAATTTAGTAATATATACAGGAGAAGGGGTTACTAGCCCCTTGCTCCCGGCATTTTAGTCGCCTCTTACGACACGCATGGCTTACAAAGGAAGAATTCTGTTCCACTTCCCCATGGAGATAAGAGGAAATAAACAAGAACAAGAATTAGAAAGAAAGAAGAAAACCCAGAGGGGTGTGTGTGCGTATATATATATATATTTATATGTATATATATATATATGTATATATATGTATATATATATATGTATATATGTATATATATCTTCTTTCTTTCAACACACCGGCCGTATCCCACCGAGGCGGGGTGGCCCAAAAGGAAAAACGAAAGTTTCTCCTTTTACATTTAGTAATATATACAGGAGAAGAGGTTACTAGCCCCTTGCTCCCGGCATTTTAGTTGCCTCTTACAACACGCATGGCTTACGGAGGAAGAATTCTGTTCCACTTCCCCATGGAGATAAGAGGAAATAAACAAGAATAAGAACTAGAAAGAAAATAGAAGAAAACCCAGAGGGGTGTGTATATATGTGCTTGTACATGTATGTGTAGTGTGACCTAAGTGTAAGTAGAAGTAGCAAGACGTACCTGAAATCTTGCATGTTCATGAGACAGAAAAAAGGACACCAGCAATCCTACCATCATGTAAAACAATTACAGGCTTTCGTTTTACACTCACTTGGCAGGACGGTAGTACCTCCCTGGGTGGTTGCTGTCTACCAGCCTACTACCTACAATATATATTTTAAAATAATTTTGTCTGCATTTTACTGTTTTCGTGAGGTTGGCGAGAATAGAAGTTTCTGTAAATATTTTTAAGTTCACCATAACAAACATGGTTTTCTTTAGTGTATCATAAAATGTAAGGGATAACTAATATAAAATTTTAACTGAGCACCACGAGGTGGAGTGACAGTTTTCACTACTATGGAAACTGCTGTATTGGAGTGGATAATTTATTATTATTATTGGAAATACAACTGGACAGCAGACTAAAATTCAACACACATTCAAAACAGTGGGTAATCTCAAAAATAAGCAATTATGTTCCCTAGACAACCCTGCTCACTGTGTACTATGTAATCTATCCATACCTCACCTTTGGTATCTTTGCATATGAGGTTCAACTACAGTTAATCACTTTAAACCTCTTGTTAGTCAGCAGAAATCAGCTGATGTGCTTCCATGGTTATTTACGTGATGTATTGTCTTTGCAGGTGAGTCAGCAGTGTTACTAACGCCATGTGAAGCAGGTAAGATTGTTAATTTTGCCTCAGAGTAATGTTCTTTGTCTTAGAGTATGCAGCACCAGCATGGAACCCACATCATATAAAGCATGTTTAGAACCTGAAGAAAGTACAGAGGTATGAACGAGACTAATACAAGACCTAACGGAAATGACCTTTGCGGACTGAGCCAGATTACATTAGAGGATACAACAACAAGTTGAGACATGATAACGACATACAAAATAATTAGAGGACTTGATAAGGTAGATAGGGATAGATAGTTCGAGAGGCGAGGACCTGGTAAAACAAATGTAGAATTTTACGTTACAAGTCAGAGGGATACCTGGAGTATACCTGGAGAGGGTTTCGGAGGTCAACGCTCCCACTGCCCGGTTTGTGACCAGGCCTGTCAGGATGTCAGGACGTACTTCTTCAGCCCCAGGGTGGTCATTAAGTGATGACCTGGATGCACTAGTCGAGGCAGGTTTCAAACATGGTTTTAATAAATAGTGTGTGAACACACTCACGTTCGTAGTGTTTATGTATTCATTGTTTCTCTTTGCGATGCTCATTTGCAAACATACTGTATCTGTTGTGTGTACATGCAGTATATCAGTTACTCATATGTACGTATACTCATGTGAACATACAGTATATCTGCTGTGTATACATCAGTATTCTTTTGTTCAGATATATAAATACTGGAGTCTTTGTTCATTTCCCAAGGATATATACACCGTGAGGTATGTATCTTTGTATATGCATTGAAAAGTATCTGCGTATACACGTGATGTATGTATCTGTATGTAAGTAAACCGAGAAGTCAGTGCATCTCAGATCATATGCATTGAGTGTCACTTTATTTTATAGATTAAAATATCCTTGATTGTTGATGATGAAGTGATATGCAGACTTAATTAATGACCCTCGTGTAGTCGACAGGCTTTACCGAAATTACTAATTATAAATATAAGATACTTGGCAGACGGTGTAGTATACCTCCAATGTAAAGTAGAGGAGCGTGAGTACACCAAGAGGAAATTCGATAAGTGTTATGGGACCACGAATCTTCATCACCCTTTCGTACATAAAGGGATTACCAACAAACCCTTGGCTGTTTTAAAAAAGAAACTCGATAAATTCCTCAAAACAGTTCTTGATCAGCAGGGTTGTGGTGCATATTTTGGACTGCGGGCGGAGGGCACCAATAGCTTGATCGATCAGGCCAGTAACCAAGAGGCCTGGTCTGGGACAGAGCCGCGGGGGCGGTGACCTCCGGAAGTGACTCGAGATATTCTCTGGGTAAGCAAGCAAGCAACTATCTTATATCTGCTAGAATGTTTTTTTTATAGCTCATATAATTCAAGCTGTTTTTTCTGGAATGCTGACGCAGCATTGCAGTGAGTGTGTTATTGCTAGTCTTGTACCGTGGGAGTCATCGTGTATTGCAAGCATGTTCTCAACTTCTTGCTTGACCGCTCCTAGAAAACGTGATGTTGGTATGACGCTTGAGGCAAAACATCCACCGTTGTCGACCTCTAGTCTCTGTGTGGACTCGCCTATTTGTGGTTGCAAGGGTTTGAGTCTCAGCTCCTGACCCCACTTCTCAACCAGCTACTACTAGATTCGCTTTTTCCTGGCTTCATGAGCACTATCATACCTATTCTTAAACCTCGGTATAGATTCTGCCTACCACTTTCCTGTTAGGTTATTTCACTTCTTGACAACTCTGACATTAAAGAAATATTTCCTAACATTCTTGTGAATGTGCTTTGAACTTCCAACTGTTCTCTTGTGTGCTTATTTTCTGATTCTTGAACAGCCGGGCTGCGAGAGTAGTAAAACTCAAAATCCTTCAAAGGTATATCAGAGACAAAGGTAGGCTGTCCCAGTCCAACATCTCAATTCCTCTCATTATTTTGTACTTCATTATCATATATTCTCTAGTAATTCAGTCTTCAGTGTCATCAGCTCGATTTTCCTTTAATCTCTTCTCGTAAGACATGCCACATAGCTCCGGGACTAGTCTCGCTGCAAACCTTTGCACTCTCTCTAATTTCTTGACGTGCTTGACCAGGTGTGGGCCTGTCGTACACAGTGTACAGAGTCCTGAACGATTCCTTACTGAGGTGTCGGAACGCTAGTCTTAGGTTTGCTAGTACTCACCTAGTTGTGGTTGCAGGGGTCGAGTCATAGCTCCTAGCCCCGCCTCTTCACTGACCGCTACTGGGTCACTCTCCCCGCACCATGAGCTTTATCATACCTCTGCTTAAAGCTATGAATGGATCCTGCCTCCACTACATCGCTTCCGAAACTATTCCACTTCCTGAGTACTCTGTGACTGAGGAAATACTTCCCAACATCCCTGTGATTCATCTGTGTCTTCAATTTCCAACTGTGTCTCCTTGTTGCTGTGTCCCATCTCTGGAACATTCTGTCTGTCCACCTTGTCAATTCCTCTCAGTATTTTATATGTTGTTATCATGTCCCCCCCCCTATCTCTCATGTCCTCCAGTGTCGTCAGGTCGATTTCCCTTAACCTCTCCTCATAGGACATACCCCTTAGCTCTGGGACTAGTCTTGTTGCAAACCTTTGCACTTTTTATAGTTTCTTTACGTGTTTGGCAAGATGTGGGTTCCAAACTGGTGCCGCATAATGTAATATGGGCCTAACGTACACAGTGTACAGGGTCCTGAACGATTCCTTATTAAGATTGCGGAATGCTGTTCTTAGGTTTGCTAGGCACCCATATGCTGCAGCACTTATTTGGTTGATGTGCGCCTCAGGAGATGTGCCTGGTGTTATACTCACCTCAAGATCTTTTTCCTTGAGTGAGGCTTGTAGTCTCTGTCCCCCCTAGACTGTACTCCGTCTGCGGTCTTCTTTGCCCTTCCCCATCTTCATGACTTTGCACTTGGTAGGGTTGAACTCCAGGAGCCAATTGCTGGACCAGGCCTGCAGCCTGTCCAGATCCCTTTGTAGTTCTTCTTGGTCCTCGTCCGATTGAATTCTTCTCATCAACTTCACATCATCTGCAAACAGGGACACTCCGGAGTCTATTCCTTCCGTCATGTCGTTCACAAATACCAGAAACAGCACCTGTCCTAGGACTCACCCCTCTGTGTGTGTGTGTGTGTGTGTGTGTACTCACATAATTGTACTCACCTAATTGTGGTTGCAGGGGTCGAGACTCAGCTCCTGGCCCCGCCTCTTCACTGAGTGCTACTAGGTTCTCTCTCTCCCTGCTCCATGAGCTTTATCATACCTCATCTTAAGGCTATGTATGGTTCCTGCCTCCACTACCTCACTTGCTAGGCTATTCCACTTCCTGACTACTCTATGGCTGAAGAAATACTTCCTAACATCCCTTTGACTCATCTGGGTCTTCAACTTTCAATTGTGACCCCTTGTTTCTGTGTCCCCTCTCTGGAACATCCTGTCTCTGTCCTCCTTGTCTATTCCACGCAGTATTTTGTATGTTGTTATCATGTCTCCCCTAACCCTCCTGTCCTCCAGTGTCGTCAGGCCGATTTCCCTTAACCTTTCTTCGTAGGACATTCCCGTTAGCTCTGGAACTAACCTTGTCGCAAATCTTCGCACTTTCTCTAATTTCTTGACGTGCTTGATCAAGTGTGGGTTCCAAACAGGTGCTGCATACTCCTGTATGGGCCTGACGTACACGGTGTACAGTGTCTTGAACGATTCCTTACTAGGGTGTCGTAACGCTATTCTCAAGTTTGCCAGGCGCCCATATGCTGCAGCAGTTATCTGGTTGATGTGTGCTTCCGGAGACGTGCTCGGTGTTATACTCACCCCAAGATCTTTCTCCTTGAGTGAGGTTTGCAGTCTTTTGCCACCTAGCCTATACTCTGTCTGCGGTCTTCTTTGCCCTTCCCCGATCTTCATGACTTTGCATTTGGCGGGGTTAAATTCAAGAAGCCAGTTGCTGGACCAGGTGTCCAGCTTGTCCAGGTCTCTTTGAAGTCCTGCCTGGTCCTCATCTGATTTAATTCTCCTCATTAACTTCACATCATCTGCGAACAGGGACACTGAGTCTAACCCTTCCATCATGTCATTCACATATACCAGAAATAGCATTGGTCCTAGGACCTACCCCTGTGGGACCCCGCTCGTCACAGGTGCCCACTGTGATGCCTCATCACGTACCATGACTCGTTGTTGCCTCCCTGTCAGGTATTCTCTGATCCATTGCAGCGGCCTTCCTGTTATACGCTCCTGATCCTCTAGCTGTGTGTGTGTGTGTGTGTGTGTGTGTGTGTGTGTGTGTGTGTGTGTGTGTGTGCGTGTGTGTGTGTGTGTGTGTGTGTGCGTGTGTATGTGTGTGTGTGTGTGTGGTGTGTGTGTGTGTGGTGTGTGTGTGTGTGTGTGTGTGTGTGAGTGTGTGTGTACTCACCTAATTGTACTCACCTAATTGTGGTTGCAGGGGTCGAGACTCAGCTCCTGGCCCCGCCTCTTCACTGATCGCTACTGGGTCCTCTCTCTCTCTGCTTCCTGAGCTTGGTCATACCTCTTCTTAAAAGTATGTATGGTTCCTGCCTCCACTACTTCACTTGCTAGGCTATTCCACTTGCTGACAACTCTATGACTGAAGAAATACTTCCTAACGTCCCTGTGACTCGTCTGAGTCTTCAGCTTCCAGTTGTAACCCCTTGTCCCTATGTCCCCTCTCTGGAACATCCTATCTCTGTCCACCTTGTCTATTCCCCGCAGTATCTTGTATGTCGTTATCATGTCTCCCCTGACCCTTCTGTCCTCCAGTGTCGTCAGTCCGATTTCCCTTAACCTTTCCTCGTACGACATTCCCTTGAGCTCTGGGACTAGCCTTGTTGCAAACCTTTGTACTTTCTCTAACTTCTTGACGTGCTTGACCAGGTGTGGGTTCCAGACTGGTGCTGCATACTCCAGTATGGGCCTAACATACACAGTGTACAGTGTCTTGAACGATTCCTTATTAAGGTATCGGAACGCTATTCTCAGGTTTGTGTGTGTGTGTGTGTGTGTGTGTGTGTGTGTGTGTGTGTGTGTGTGTGTGTGTGTGTGTGTGTGCGTGTGTGTGCGTGCGTCCCACCAGGCATATATTTTCAGGAGTGTCACGAAGATTTACACTTAGTCTTTTTTTTCTTTTGTTGTTTTTGTCATGGGGTGAGAAAAAGGAGAGAGAATACAATAGAGTATATAAATAAAGGATGAGGGTAAGAGTGAAGTGAGTCAGAAAAGACTCACTTTCGGGTGAGGAAGGACTCGTGAGGGGGTGAATGGAGAACTGGGGTTGGAAGACTAGTGGGGGAGAAGGGCAAGAGTGGGAAGAGAGAGAGAGAGGTAAACCCAGCCACGGGGCAGTGTGTGGCAGTGTTGGCTTTTTTTCAGTCATGGCTATCGGGCGAAAGGAGGCGAGGACCTGCGGCAAGAAAGATGGCCAGCGCCAAACAGAACACAAGGCACCTTCTTTGTCACTGCACCGACATTAGTAGCTTTGGCTGGATATGGCGGGGTGATGGGGATGGGGATTCTAAGGCGAGACAAAAGACGTCTTAAAGGACCACACCTGCAAACTAGGAGAATGGCAGAGTTCTGATTAGGCTAGGAGGCTAGGCTAGAGGTTGTGTCCATTAGGGAAGGCGCAGGGTTGTGGAGAGATGAGAAGAGGTTGAAGGGATTGAGAGGGTATGTGGTCCACTCTTCATAGTGTCTTCAGGACCCCGATGGAAATATGTCACTTTGCCTAACTTTTTTTTTGGATTATCTTGTGTAATTTACACATATGTTACTATGTATGTTAATTTGTTGGTAAATTAGACACGTGCAACACTTGGGTATCTTTATTGAGGAAACGTTTCGCCACACAGTGGCTTCATCAGTCCATACAAAGGAGAGCGTTGAGGAACAGGATGAATTTGAGGTAATCATTCCCTCAGCCTTGAGTCGATGTGGTCAGTCCATCAATCTTGAAAAGAATACAGCATATGTGCCAAGAAGTAGCTAATATACCGTAGTCAGGAGAGGTGCAGTAGTCGTAGGTGGTATTACATTTGTCCATTGTGGAAGTCGGTCATGCCCAAGGGTTAGGCAAGTGTATTGAGATCCCAAGATCTCTGAACCATTCATCTACATTCCTGTCTGACACAGCAACATCTTGGGATCTTAATACAGGGAATTCTTCACTTGCCTAACCCTTGGGCATGACCGACTTCCACAATGGACAAATGTAATACCACCTACGACTGCTGCACCTCTCCTGACTACGGTATATTAGCTACTTCTTGGCACATATGCTGTATTCTTTTCAAGATTGATGGACTGACCACATCGACTCAAGGCTGAGGGACTGATTACCTCAAATTCCTCCTGTTCCTCAACGCTCTCCTTTGTATAGACTGATGGAGCCACTGTGTGGCGAAACGTTTCCTCAATAAAGATACACAAGTGTTTTACATGTGTCTAATTTATCAATTTCTCCCCTTGCCGGGAATCGAACCACGGACCCCTCGTCGTGTGAAGCGAAAGCTTTGCCTATCAGGCCACGGGCACTTATTTGTGTGTATTGTACATAAATAAACTTATTTACTCGAGTCTGTCTTGCATATCACTGAGCTGTTTCCAGAACACATTAAGAGCCGAGATACCTGTCCTGGTGTGAAGGGACTCGCTTTTGGCGAAGTAGTGAGTCAGATTCTTTCCAACCTACCATCATCTGGAGGCCAAGGTGAACCTCTCTGTTTACCACTCTGTGTTTGCTTCCCCCACCCCCCTCCTCACCTGATTCATTTTTAAGGTCCAGGTCACCTCCCTTTTCCCATCTGGTTCATTTTTGCCTCCAGATCTCCTCCCACTCCCCAACCTGATCCCTTCGGTACTCTCGTCTTCCCACCTCCTCGTCCCTTGCCCCTTCCAGGTCACCTTCCCCCCTTCTGGCACCTTTCCCCCCGTCAAGTCCCCTTCCCCTTTGCTTAGGACCCCGCCCCATCCAGTTCCCCCACTTCATCCCTCCTGGCCTCTACTCCGGCAGCAGTGTGACCAAAGTAATTGCGATTAAGAGGACACTGTACTGAAGCATCTGGAGAGATAAATTGTATCATTGAATGCCAACATAGCTTCAGGGATGGAAGGTCATAAGAATGGAGGAACACTGCAGAAGGCCTACTGGTCCATACATGGCAGGTACTTATAAAAACCACTGCTAACTAATGTTACCCAAGAATTTCCTCCTGTACCCACGACACCAATCATACGCATCCCTTCCCATTCATATATTCGCCGAATCTCTTTTTAAAGCTACCCAAGGTCCTAGCCTTGTCTACGAATCTACTGAAGTTCTGTGAGAGAAAGCACTTGACAAAGTTACTCACCAGATATTGATTTACAAGTTTGAAGAGCAATCAGGAAGGAAAGAAAATTCCTCCAATGGATCTAGGAAAACCTTACAGACAGATGAAGAGTGACACTGATTAAATGCCAGGACGGGCAAGGGTAAAATGTCTGTTAGGACGGGCAAGATAGTAAGTACCTTTGTCTATATGAGCGTGGAGATGAGACTAAGACATCGAAAAATAGATATAGAAAGAAGTCTGGCCACAGGTATGTCGCAGACATAAAGGGTAGGGGAGGTGAGAGAGGAGTGAAGGGGAGGAAGAGGAGAGAGTAAGTTGGGTGTGGGAAGTAGCGGGCAGTGTGGCTGTTGAACCCAGTGAGTGAGCATTGTGCACTGCCTGGATCCACTCCCTCTCACTTGTGTTAAGACTCAACTAGCTTCACTTTGCCTTCTTTTGTGTTCTTTACAATAACTCACCGTCTTCAACTGGCCTCCATAATAATACTTTGTTTTCTGCGAAGCTGTGATAAAAGTGAAATCTGTATGGAAGATATATAAACTTTCTGCTGTGTTCAGCTACTACCTGTGTTAAAAGTAAAGATTGCATGCTTCTTTGTTGGACTAATATTTAATGGTTGTGTCAACATTCCTTCCTTATAACCATGATAAACATAATTAGTGGCAAAATTTATAAAAAAAATAGTATGCATTTAGAAAGAACAAAGTGTGTGGTATCCCCTGCACGTATGTGTGTGTACTCACTTATTTGTGGTTGCAGGGGTCGAGTCTTAGCTCCTGGCCCCGCCTCTTCACCGGTTGCTACTGGGTCCTCTCTCCCCGCTCCATGAGCTTTATCAAACCTCGTCTTAAAACTGTGTATGGTTCCTGCCTCCACTACGTCATTTTCTAGGCTATTCCACTGCCTTACAACT
Source organism: Cherax quadricarinatus (assembly GCF_038502225.1). Classification (NCBI taxonomy): domain Eukaryota; kingdom Metazoa; phylum Arthropoda; class Malacostraca; order Decapoda; family Parastacidae; genus Cherax; species Cherax quadricarinatus. The sequence continues at coordinate 454,127 of NC_091342.1, read as the reverse complement.
CTATGACTGAAGAAATACTTCCTACTATCTCTCTGACTCATTTGTGTCTTCAACTTCCAATTGTGGCCTCTTGTTTCTGTGTCCTCTCCCTGGAACATCCTGTCTTTGTCCACCTTGTCTATTCCACGCAGTATTTTATATGTCGTTATCATGTCTCCCCTGACCCTCCTGTCCTCCAGTGTCGTCAGGCCGATTTCCCTTAATCTTTCTTCATAGGACATTCCCCTTAGCTCTGGAACTAACCTTGTCGCAAACCTTTGTACTTTCTCCAGTTTCTTGACGTGCTTTATCAAGTGCGGGTTCCAAACAGGTGCTGCATACTTCAATATGGGCCTGACATACACGGTGTACAGTGTCTTGAACGATTCCTTACTAAGGTATCGGAATGCTGTTCTCAGGTTTGCCAGGCGCCCATATGCTGCAGCAGTTATCTGGTTGATGTGTGCTTCCGGAGACATGCTCTGTGTTACACTCACCCCAAGATCTTTCTCCTTGAGTGAGGTTTGCAGTCTTTGGCCACCTAGCCTATACTCTGTCTGTGGTCTTCTGTGCCCTTCCCCTATCTTCATGACTTTGCATTTGGCAGGATTAAATTCGAGAAGCCATTTGCTGGACCAGGTGTCCAGTCTGTCTAGGTCTCTTTGAAGTCCTGCCTGGTCCTCATCTGATTTAATTCTCCTCATTAACTTCCCATCATCTGCAAACAGGGACACTTCTGAGTCTAACCCTTCCATCATGTCGTTCACATATACCAAAAATAGCACTGGTCCTAGGACCTACCCCTGTGGGACCCCGCTCGTCACAGGTGCCCACTGTGATACATCATTACGTACCATGACTCGTTGTTGCCTCCCTGTCAGGTATTCTCTGATCCATTGCAGTGCCCTTCCTGTTATATGCGCCTGATGCTCTAGCTTCTGCACTAATCTCTTGTGAGGAACTGTGTCAAAGGCCTTCTTGCAGTCCAAGAAGATGCAGTCAACCCACCCCTCTCTCTCGTGTCTTACTTCTGTTATTTTATCATAAAACTCCAGAAGGTTTGTGACACAGGATTTGCCTTCCATGAATCCGTGCTGGTTGGCATTTATACTCTTGTTCCGTTCCAGGTGCTCCACCACTCTCCTCCTGATAATCTTCTCCATAACTTTGCATACTATACACGTCAATGACACAGGTCTATAGTTTAGTGCCTCTTTTCTGTCTCCTTTTTTAAAAATGGGAACTACATTTGCCGTCTTCCTTACCTCAGGTAGTTGCCCAGTTTCCAGGGACGTGTTGAAGATTGTGGTAAGTGGCACGCACAGCATATCTGCTCCCTCTCTAAGGACCCACAGGGAGATGTTGTCTGGTCCCATTGCCTTTGAGGTATCGATGTCCCTTAGCAGTTTCTTCACCTCCTCCTCACCTGTATGTATGTCGTCCAACACTTGTTGGTGTATTCCTTGCTGGTGTCCCCATCTGGTCTGTGCCCCCCAGAGGCCTTCCTGTCTCTACTGTAAATGCTTCCTTAAATCTCGTGTTGAGCTCCTCACATACCTCTTGATCGTTTCTTGTGAGTTCTCCACCTTCTTTCCTCAGTCTTATCACCTGGTCCTTGACTGTTGTCTTCCTCCTAATGTGGCTATACAGCAGTTTCCGGTCAGATTTGACTTTCGATGCTTTGTCGTTTTCATACTGTCGCTGGGCCTCCCTCCTTATCTGTGCATACCCGTTTCTGGCTCTTCTACTAATCTCCTTGTTTTCCTGGGTCCTATGCCTCCTGTACCTTTTCCATTCTCTGTTGCACTTAGTTTTTACCTCCCTACACCTTCGCGTAAACCAAGGACTCGTTTTGGTCTTCCTATTATTTCTGTTTCCCTTGGGAACAAACCTTTCCTCTGCCTCCTTGCACTTTGTTGCCACATATTCCATCATCTCGTTTACTGATTTTCCTACCATTTCTCTGTCCCACTGAACCTCCTGCAGGAAGTTTCTCATACCTGTTTAGTCCCCCCTTTTATAGTTTGGCCTGTCCCCTTCAGTTCCTGTTACCTTCTCCACTTGTAACTCTACTATATAATCAAAACTCAGAACCACGTGATCGCTAGCTCCAAGGGGCCTCTCGTAAGTGATGTCCTCAATGTCTGAACTGCTCAGGGTGAACACAAGATCCAGTCTTGCTGGCTCATCCTCCTTTCTCTCTCTGGTAGTGTCCCTGACATGTTGATGCATGAGGTTTTCAAGTACCACATCCATCATCTTGGCTCTCCATGTTTCGGGACCCCCATGTGGCTCCAGGTTTTCCCAGTCGATCTCCCTGGAGGTTACCTGGAGGTTATTCCGGGGATCAACGCCCCCGCGGCCCGGTCCATGACCAGGCCTCCCGATGGATCAGGGCCTGATCAACTAGGCTGTTACTGTTGGCCGCACGCAGTCCAACGTTCGAGCCACAATCTGGTTGATCCGGCACTGACTTTAGGTATCTGTCCAGCTCTCTCTTGAAGGCAGCCAGGGGCTTATTGGCAATTCCCCTAATGCTTGATGGGAGGCTGTTGAACAGTTTTGGGCCCCGGACACTTGTGGTGTTTTCCCTTAGTGTACCAATGGCGCCCCTACTTTTTATTGGGGGCATTTTGCATCGCCTGCCCAGTCTTTTACTTTCGTAGGGAGTGATTTCTGTGTGCAGATTTGGGACCATTCCTTCCAAGATTTTCCAAGTGTAGATTATGATATATCTCTCCCTCCTGCATTCCAACGAGTACAAGTCAAGTGCTTCCAAGCGTTCCCAGTAGTTAAGGTGCTTGACAGAACTTATACGTGCAGTAAAGGATCTCTCTACACTCTCTAGATCTGCGATTTCACCTGCTTTGAATGGAGATGTTTATGTACAGCAGTATTCCAGCCTAGAGAGAACAAGTGATTTGAAAAGGATCATCATTGGTTTGGCATCTCTCGTTTTGAAAGTTCTCATTATCCATCCTATCATTTTCTTTGCACGTGCGATCGTGGCACTGTTGTGATCCTTGAAAGTGAGATCCTCAAACATTACTACTCCCAGGTCCCTTACATTATTTTTCTGCTCTATTGTATGGCCGGAGTCAGTAGTATACTCTGTTCTAGTTATTATCTCCTCCAGTTTTCCATAACGGAGTAGTTGGAATTTGTCCTCATTGAACATCATATTGTTTACCGTTGCCCACTGGAAAACTTTGTTTATATCTTCTTGGAGGTTGACCGCGTCCTCAGCAGATGACAGCCTCATGCAGATCCTAGTATCATCCGCAAAGGATTATACGGTGCTGTGGTGTATATCTCTGTCTATGTCTGATATGAGGATAAGGAATAAGATGGTTGAAATGGTTGAAATCGCCCATTACCAGTAACTTTGCTCTGCTCGAGTGAGCTCCTCTTGCCACCTCAGCCAGTGTGTCCACCATCACCATGTTGTTTACTTCGTACTCCTCTCTTGGCCTCCTGCAGTTCTGTGGTGGGTTATACATCACTCCAATGACTACTTTATGTTCTCCGGACTGAATTGTACCTACAATGTAGTCTCTTTCTCCAATCATGTCCATGCCTTCCATTTCCTCAAATCCCCATCGGTGTTTTATGAGCAGTGCAACCTCTCCTCCCCCTCTACTCCTTCTATCTTTCCTCAGGATCTGATATCCCGTTGGGAAGATTGTGTCTGTTATTGTCTCAGCGAGTTTTGTTTCTGTGACTGCTATGATGTCTGGGGATTTCTCACTGATTCTTTCGTTCCACTCCTCATGTTTATTCGTTATTCCATCCGCATTTGTGTGTGTGTGTGTGTGTGTGTGTGTGTGTGTGTGTGTGTGTGTGTGTGTGTGTGTGTGTGTGTGTGTGTGTGTGTGTGTGTGTGTGTAAGCTCTTAGTAGTGTATATAGTTCACATTTTGTACCGCGACGTCTCTTAGAAATGATCTTTAGGGAAACCCACATATTACGTGTGCATGCACCTATTTGTGGTTGCAGGGGTCGAGTGTATGAGTGTATGTATGTATATGTATGTCTACATTTACCTATTTGTGGTTGCAGGGGTCGATTCATAGCTCCTGGCCCCGCCTCTTCGCTGGTCGCTACTTGATCCACTCCCTCCCTGCTCCATGAGCTTTATCGTATCTCTTCTTAAAGCTATGCATGGATCCTGCCTCCACTACATCACTCTCTAGATTGTTCCACTTCCTGACAACTCTATGGCTGAAGAAATACTTCCTAACATCCCTGTGACTCATCCGAGTCTTCAACTTCCAGTTGTGACCCCTTGTTGCTGTGTCCCATCTCTGGGAACATCATGTCTCTATCCACCTTGTCAGTTCTTCTCGGTATTTTATATATTATGTCTCCCCTATCTCTCCTGTCTCCCTGTCAGGTCGATATTCCTTAATCTTTCCTCGTAGGACATTCCCCTTAGCTCTGGGATTAGTCTTATTGTAAACCTTTGCACTTTTTCTAATTTCTTGACTTCTGGGATTAGCTATCCTCGCATGTACTGTAGATGTTTTATGATTTATGTGCACTTCTTGTCAATATGTTGTGTATGATGTTCACTTCAAGATCTTTCTCCTTGAGTGGTATTCGCCTCTCGAATTGTTATCCATGTCTGGTCACCTCTCCATCACCAATTTTCATTATCTTGCATTTGCTTGGATTGAACTCCAGTAACACTTGTTGGATCATTCTTGCAGGTTGTCCAGGTCTACCTTGGTTATCCTTTACCAATGGCACTTGTAGAAAGCATACGAGTCACTCTTCTGGCAGGCCATATACGTATGTAAAAAATAATAAAGGTCCTAGAAATGATGTTTGGGGAAATCACTCATTACATTTTCCCGTAATGAAACATCTGCCCTTACCATCAACTTGTCTTCTGTTTGTTAGATATTCCTTGGTCCACTGTACTTTACCTTGTATCCCTGCATGCCCCTTTAATTTGTAAATCAATCTCGGGTGGGGTAGTGTCAAATGCTTTCTAAAGTCCAAGAATATGCAGTCAACCCATCCTTGTCCTTGTTTGATTTCTGTTATTCTATTGTAGTACTCCAGTAGGTTAGTGAGGCAAGACTTATCTTCCCTAAATCCATTAGTGAGGCAAGACTTGCGTTCTTTAAATCCATGCTCGCTTTCTGTGAAAAAGTCTCACTAGATGCTCGACCAACGTTTTCCATATTGTTTGCCAATACTCTGGGCAGTATACATGTCGGTGGTACTGGCCTATAATTCAGTGCTTCTTGTCTGTCCCCTGCTTCTTTATCGGGATTATATTTGCAGTTTTCTAGCTATTTGGTATGCTTCCCTTCTGTCATGTTTTGTCAGTACCCTTCACTCGCCGTTGAACCTTATTTCGTGATCCTTTAGCCATCTTCAGTTTGTGGCCATGTAGTAGTTTCAGCTCTGATTTAGTATTTGCTGTTTTGTTATTCTCAAACTGACGTTCGTCGTCTTATCATTGCATAGCCATTCCTCGCTATTCTCCTTGCCTTCTCATTCTCTGCTGTCCTGTGTTCTGTACTTTTTCCGTGCTTTTTTCCACCTTTGACCTATCTGCAGCTCTGATTAAACTAAGAGTTCTCTCTGTATCTTGACTTCACACGAACCTTGCTGTTAACCTCTAAGCGCTTTCTGGCGAAACTCTCCATCTTGATTGTGAAGTATTATGGAGTAGGTGATTACTTATTAAGGAGTAGGTGCCGGCATGGTGAGGTATTAAGTAGTAGGCCTTGAAACTGTAAGCATTAGTGAGGTAGTAGTAAGGCAGTAGTCAGTAGTAAGGCAGTAGATAATAGGTGGCAGGTCACCTTATCTGGAGAAATATCTAAGGTAGTGCAGAATGTATTGTGATCTTTTTATGAAAGGTGAAGTTCAACCCTCGTCACTGAATGACCCACATTAGTTTACCACCTATAATAATAATAATAATAATAATATTTTTTATTTATTATCACACCGGCCGATTCCCACCAAGGCAGGGTGGCCCGAAAAAGAAAAACTTTCACCATCATTCACTCCATCACTGTCTTGCCAGAAGGGTGCTTTACACTACAGTTTTTAAAACTGCAACATTAACACCCCTCCTTCAGAGTGCAGGCACTGTACTTCCCATCTCCAGAACTCAAGTCCGGCCTGCCGGTTTCCCTGAATCCCTTCATAAATGTTACTTTGCTCACACTCCAACAGCACGTCAAGTATTAAAAACCATTTGTCTCCATTCACTCCTATCAAACACGCTCACGCATGCCTGCTGGAAGTCCAAGCCCCTCGCACACAAAACCTCCTTTACCCCCTCCCTCCAACCCTTCCTAGGCCGACCCCTACCCCGCCTTCCTTCCACTACAGACTGATACACTCTTGAAGTCATTCTGTTTCGCTCCATTCTCTCTACATGTCCGAACCACCTCAACAACCCTTCCTCAGCCCTCTGGACAACAGTTTTGGTAATCCCGCACCTCCTCCTAACTTCCAAACTACGAATTCTCTGCATTATATTCACACCACACATTGCCCTCAGACATGACATCTCCACTGCCTCCAGCCTTCTCCTCGCTGCAACATTCATCACCCACGCTTCACACCCATATAAGAGCGTTGGTAAAACTATACTCTCATACATTCCCCTCTTTGCCTCCAAGGACAAAGTTCTTTGTCTCCACAGACTCCTAAGTGCACCACTCACTCTTTTTCCCTCATCAATTCTATGATTCACCTCATCTTTCATAGACCCATCCGCTGACACGTCCACTCCCAAATATCTGAATACGTTCACCTCCTCCATACTCTCTCCCTCCAATCTGATATTCAATCTTTCATCACCTAATCTTTTTGTTATCCTCATAACCTTACTCTTTCCTGTATTCACCTTTAATTTTCTTCTTTTGCACACCCTACCAAATTCATAATAATAATAATAATAATATTATTATTATTATTATTATTATTACTGGAAGAAGAGCCGGTGTAAGATAGGGGACGGAGGTATCAGTATCACCAAAGCAGATAAAGGAAGGGGTGGGGGGGGGGAGACGGGAAGGAAGGATGAGCAAGCAGATGGGACCACACCCAAGTTAAGCTCGACTTCCTCGTGCGTGTGTGTGAGTGTGTGTGTGTGTCTGGGTATACTTACTAAGTTGTACTTAGCTGTGCTTGCAGGAGTTGATCCGTAGCTCCTGGCCCCTTCTCTTACCTTTTATCTGCATGCTTTAATAATTCCTGATTTCGTTTGCACGATCACATATCTTCTTGTGAGTGTTTATCTTCTCCAGGTCTTCGTTACATTTATTTACTAGCTTACCTTTACCTTTGATGAGTTTCAAGAGTTTTTCTACTCCTAGAGCCCGGCCTTGGGCCAGGCTCGTCTGGTGCTTGTCCGGTCAACCAGGTTGTTGCTGCTGGCGGCCCACTGCCTCGCATATCCATCACAGCCTGGTTGATCTGGCATCTGGTGCTTAAAATGCTTTTTCAGTTTCCTCTCGAAAACCTTTACACTTGTCCCAGCAGTGTTTCTGATATAGTTTACCTGGAGTTTACCTGGAGAGAGTTCCGGGGAGATGTTAAATAGTCTGGGACCATGTATGTTGATACAGTAATCTCTTATTGTGTTCACGGCGTCCCTGCTTTTTCACTGTTTATTTAACACTATCACTCTTATTTCTCATGAGTTCCGCTATGTATGGCAGTGTGCAGATTTGGGACTAGACATTCTAAGTACCTTCTACATATGCATTATCATGTATCTCTCCTCCACTCCAGAGAGGAAACACAACGCAGATGTCGTATCCACAGACGTTTCAGAAGCCTTAGACAAGTGCGAGTATGTTGTAATAGTGTACAAAATACATGTAAAGGATTAACTGGAAAAGTGGGCAGATGGATCTTTAGCTTTGTAATGTTAAACAGAGTTAAATCAGAGGCTGCAGCAGTAAAAAGCTCTGTTCCACAAGGTTCAGTACTTTCCCCCATCCTGTTTCTTATCCTCATATGTGACAGAGATAAAAACCGTGTCTTTGAAGACGAGTGTCATTCATTGAGGACACGGTAAATCTCCAAGCGGATATAAACAAAGTAAACCGCGGAAATCAATGATGTTCAGTGAGGACAAATTTCAATTACTCCGTTACGGAAAACTTGAGAAAATAATAGCTAGAACGGAGTATAAAACAAATTCTAACCATACAATATAGCCAAAGTATTTAATGTGAAAGACCTGGGAGTAATAATACCAGAGGATCTCAATTTCAAGGAGCACTGTGTCATTATCACATATGCGAGAAAAATGCTAGGATGGATAGTAATAAGTTATCACAAGTTATATACACTGATGGATCTAAACAGGTATCTTCTGGCAGGCTGCATCTGCTCTTGTTGCCACCTCCCTAGTTAAGAACCATAATAAATTTGTTGAACTAGGCATAAATCATTCCCTAGGAAAGCAAAAGACTCGGCAAATGGTGCAACATACCCCCAGTGAAAAGCAGGGGTGCCATGAGTGCACTAACAGATAACACAATAAGTGTCTGGGGCCCAAGACTGCTCAGCAGCCTACCATCATACATAGGGATTTCCAGTAGACCCCTGGCTGTCTTCAAAAGGTAACTTAGATACCTAAAGTCAGTGCCCAACCAGCCAGATTGTGGTTTGTACGTCGGATTCCGTGCGACCAGCACAAATAGCCTGGCTGATTCCACCGGGACGCCTGGTCGAGGACCGCATCGCAGGGGAGTTGACCGCAGGAGCAACCTCCTGGAGTTTACCTGGAGAGAGTTCCGGGGGTCAACGCCCCCGCGGCCCGGTCTGTGACCAGGCCTCCTGGTGGATCAGAGCCTGATCAACCAGGCTGTTGCTGCTGGCTGCACGCAAACCAACGTACGAGCCACAGCCCGGCTGATCAGGAACTGACTTTAGGTGCTTGTCCAGTGCCAGCTTGAAGACTGCCAGGGGTCTGTTGGTAATCCCCCTTATGTGTGCTGGGAGGCAGTTGAACAGTCTCGGGCCCCTGACACTTATTGTATGGTCTCTTAACGTGCTAGTGACACCCCTGCTTTTCATTGGGGGGATGGTGCATCGTCTGCCAAGTCTTTTGCTTTCGTAGTGAGTGATTTTCGTGTGCAAGTTCGGTACTAGTCCCTCTAGGA
>NC_091342.1:435000-437500 GCF_038502225.1 Cherax quadricarinatus | reverse complement strand
TGTCCTTGTTTGCAGATGATGCGAAGTTAATGAGAATAATCAAATCGGATGATGATCAGGCAGGACTACAAAGAGACCTGGACAGGCTACAAGCCTGGTCCAGCAACTGGCTCCTTGAATTTAACCCTGCCAAATGCAAAGTCATGAAGATCGGGGAAGGACAAAGAAGACCGCAGACACAGTATAGTTTAGATGGCCAAAGACTGCAAACCTCACTCAAGGAAAAAGATCTGGGGGTGAGCATAACACCGAGCATATCTCCTGAGGCGCACATCAATCAGGTAACTGCTGCAGCATACGGGCGCCTGGCAAACCTACGGATAGCGTTCCGATACCTCAGTAAGGATTCGTTTAAGACTCTGTATACCATTTACGTCAGGCCCATACTGGAGTATGCAGCACCAGTTTGGAATCCACACCTAGTCAAGCACGTCAAGAAATTAGAGAAAGTGCAAAGGTTTGCAACAAGACTAGTCCCAGAGCTACGGGGATTGTCCTACGAAGAAAGGTTGAGGGAAATCGGCCTGACGACACTGGAGGACAGGAGGGTCAGGGGAGACATGATAACGACATATAAAATACTGTGCGGAATAGACAAGGTGGACAAAGACAGGATGTTCCAGAGATGGGACACAGACACAAGAGGTCACAATTGGAAGTTGAAGACTCAGATGAATCACAGGGATGTTAGGAAGTATTTCTTCAGTCATAGAGTAGTCAGGCCGTGGAATAGCCTAGAAAGTGACGTAGTGGAGGCGGGAACCATACATAGTTTTAAGGCGAGGTATGATAGAGCTCATGGGGCAGGGAGAGAGAGGACCTAGTAGCAATCAGCGAAGAGGCGGGGCCAGGAGCTGTGACTCGACCCCTGCAACCACAAATAGGTGAGTACAAATAGGTGAGTACACACATACACACACACATACACACACACAAACACACACACACACACACACACACAAACAAACACACACAAACACACACACACAAACACACACACACACACACACACACACACAAACACACACACAAACACACACACACAAACACACATACACAAACACACATACACACACACACATACACACACACACATACACACACACATGGGGGCCAAGATACATGGAGGGCTAAGATGATGGAGGTGGTACTGGAAAACTTCATGTGCCAACACGTAAGGGACACTACAAGAGAGAGAGGAGAGGATGAACCAGCAAGGCTGGACTTAGTATTCACCTTGAGTAGTGCAGATATCGAGGACATCACATATCAAAGACCCCTTGGGGCCAGTGACCATGTGGTTTTAAGCTTCGAATACACAGTAGAGCTACAAGTGGAGGGAGAAGCAGGAAGGCCAGGACGAATGAAGCCAAACTACAAGAAAGGGGACTACACAGGAATGAGGAACTACCTGAACGGGGTTCAGTGGGACAGAGAACTGGCAGGGAAGCCAGTTAATGAGATGATGGAATATGTAGCAACAAAATGCAAGGAGGCTGAGGAGAGGTTTGTACCCAAGGGTAACAGGAATAATGAAAAAGCCAGGATGAGCCCATGGTTTACCCAAAGGTGCAGGGAGGCAAAAACCAAGTGTGCTAGGGAATGGAAGAAATATAGTAGGCAAAGGACCCAGGAGAATAAGGAGAACAGTCGTAGAGCCAGAAACGAATATGCACAGATAAGAAGGGAGGCCCAAAGACAATATGAAAATGACATAGCAGCGAAAGCCAAATCTGACCCGAAACTGTTGTACAGCCACATCAGGAGGAAAACAACAGTCAAGGACCAGGTAATCAGGCTAAGGAAGGAAGGAGGAGAGACAACAAGAAATGACCGTGAAGTATGTGAAGAACTCAACAAGAGATTCAAAGAAGTGTTCACAGAGGAGACAGAAGGGACTCCAGAAAGACGGAGAGGTGGGGCACACCACCAAGTGCTGGACACAGTGCACACAACCGAGGAAGAAGTGAAGAGGCTTCTGAGTGAGCTAGATACCTCAAAGGCAATGGGGCCAGATAACATCTCCCCATGGGTATTGAGAGAGGGAGCAGAGGCGCTATGTGTACCCCTAACAACAATATTCAATACATCTATCGAAACAGGGAGATTGCCTGAGGCATGGAAGACAGCAAATGTAGTCCCAATCTTTAAAAAAGGAGACAGACATGAAGCATTAAACTACAGACCAGTGTCACTGACATGTATAGTATGCAAAATCATGGAGAAGATTATCAGGAGAAGAGTGGTGGAACACCTAGAAAGGAACGATCTCATCAACAGCAGCCAACATGGTTTCAGGGACGGGAAATCCTGTGTCACAAACCTACTGGAGTTCTATGACATGGTGACAGCAGTAAGACAAGAGAGAGAGGGGTGGGTGGATTGCATTTTCTTGGACTGCAAGAAGGCGTTTGACACAGTTCCACACAAGAGATTGGTGCAAAAACTGGAGGACCAAGCAGGGATAACAGGGAAGGCACTACAATGGATCAGGGAATAC
>NC_091342.1:332500-430000 GCF_038502225.1 Cherax quadricarinatus | reverse complement strand
ATGTGCCTAGGACAAAATGGTAACTAACACACACACACACACACACACACACACACACACACACACACACACACACACACACACACACACACACACACACACACACACACACTCACACACAGACACACACACACACACACACACACACACACACACACACACACACACACACACACACACACACAAACTCACACACACACACACACACCTTTCACTCTTTGCTAAACAAAATAATGACACAGAAGACTCTGTACGTCACATACGTCAGGCTCCTACTGGAGTACGCAGCATCAGTTTTCAATCCACACCTGGTCAAGCACGTCAAGAAATTAGAGAAAGTGCAAAGGTTTGCAACAAGACTAGTTCCAGAGCTAAAGGGATTGTCCTACGAAGAATGGTTAAGAGAAATCGGCCTGACGACACTGGAGGACAGGAGGGTCAGGGGAGACATGATAACGACATAAAATACTGCGAGGAATTGACAAGGTGGACAAAGACAGGATGTTCCAGAGATGGGACACAAAAACAAGGGGTCACAATTGGAAGTTGAAGACTTCTATGAGTGAAAGGGAAGTTACGAAGTATTTCTTCAGTCATAGAGTTGTCAGGAAATGGAATAGCCTAGAAAGTGACGTAGTGGAGGCAGGAGCCATACAAAGTTTTAAGACGAGGTTTGATTAAGCTCATGGTGCAAGGAAAGAGAGGATCTAGTAGTATTTCGTGAAGGGGTGGGGCCAGGAGCTATGAATCGACCTCTGCAACCACACATAGGTGAGTACAAATAGGTGAGTACACACACACACACATGCACACACCGGGGTATAGACAGGCACAACCATAGACAAACACAGGCGGGGGGTATACCAGGTGTATAGTATACTAGATACAAGTACCATGTTTTTAATTAAGAAAGATTACACCTCTTAAGCCGTTGTACTGCAAGTTTGGCAGGTAAAGCGAAGCCTTGACCTCTATCCGTGGTGACTCTCTCTATCACCCTCCCCCACATACTGTACATGTTCATACATTCACGAAATCGTAATAACACGATTGTCAACAAATCACAGTGGGTCCCATCCTAACCTCCCTATGGTGTATAGAAATATACCTAGTTGGATGAATCTTATTAGAGCCAGCTGACCCAGTGGTTAACACACTGGCCTGTAAGTTTGAGGACTCACCTACCATGGGTTCAAGCCCCACCCGTCGCTCCCTGATATGCTCACACACTAACAGTAAATCAGACTACAGGAGAGAAGACCATGTAATATTGAGAAAGTTCTTAAATAGTGCACTGGGGTTGGGTAATGGCAGAATAAACAACGCCTGACATTTGGAGATATTAAGCTCAATATGCCAGAATCCCATGACAAAGTTTATACCAGTTAGGTGAAACGAAAAGTGGAAGGAGAGCAAGTGAGGCTGTGGGGTTAATCGATACTTCAGAGTCGCCAAAGCATGAAGCCAAAGAGCATGGAAAAGTATGGTGGAAGGAAGACTACAGAAAACACAAAGACGGGCAGATAGGATAGAAATGAATATGCTGAGATAAGAAGGGAAACTAAGTGAAAGACAAAATCAAAATCAAAACTGATCCACAGCCATATAAGAAGGAAGGCAATAGATAAGGACATTCCTTTCATAGAATGATACGAATATGTAAAAGATTTTGGTATAATGATGTCAGATAAACTATCATTGAGAAAACACAAGGTAACTGCTGTAAAGGTAAGAGAAAATGACAAAGTAGATAACGAAAACTTTAAAAATATGAAAAGTAATGTCATTGGTGATATATTAAAATCATTAATTTTTTTTTTAGAATATTGTTCGGCGTTGACGGCTCCATTGAAGGCAAGAGAGATATTAGAATTAGAAAAGTTGCAGAGATCATGTACTGCCCAAATAGAGCATATAAAACATTTAAAAGTACTGGGAACACCTCAAAATTCTTAAAATGAGCTCTCCCGAGCAAAACACACACACACACACACACACACACTCAAACACACATATATATATAATATATATATATATATATATATATATATATATATATATATATATATATATATATATATATATATATATATATATATATATATATATATATATATATATATGTGTGTGTGTGTGTACTCACCTAGTTGTACTCACCTAGTTGAGGTTGCGGGGGTCGAGTCCGAGCTCCTGGCCCCGCCTCTTCACTGATCGCTACTAGGTCACTCTCCCTGAGCCGTGAGCTTTATCATACCTCTGCTTAAAGCTATGTATGGATCCTGCCTCCACTACATCGCTTCCCAAACTGTTCCACTTACTGACTACTCTGTGGCTGAAGAAATACTTCCTAACATCCCTGTGATTCATCTGTGTCTTCAGCTTCCAACTGTGTCCCCTTGTTACTGTGTCCAATCTCTGGAACTTCCTGTCTTTGTCCACCTTGTCAATTCCTCTCAGTATTTTGTATGTCGTTATCATGTCCCCCCTATCTCTCCTGTCCTCCAGTGTCGTCAGGTTGATTTCCCTTAACCTCTCCTCGTAGGACATACCTCTTAGCTCTGGGACTAGTCTTGTTGCAAACCTTTGCACTTTCTCTAGTTTCTTTACGTGCTTGGCTAGATGTGGGTTCCAAACTGGTGCCGCATACTCCAATATGGGCCTAACGTATACGGTGTACAGGGTCCTGAACGATTCCTTATTAAGATGTCGGAATGCTGTTCTGAGGTTTGCTAGGCGCCCATATGCTGCAGCAGTTATTTGGTTGATGTGCGCTTCAGGAGATGTGCCTGGTGTTATACTCACCCCAAGATCTTTTTCCTTGAGTGAGGTTTGTAGTCTCTGACCCCCTAGACTGTACTCCGTCTGCGGCCTTCTTTGCCCTTCCCCAATCTTCATGACTTTGCACTTGGTGGGATTGAACTCCAGGAGCCAATTGCTGGACCAGGTCTGCAGCCTGTCCAGATCCCTTTGTAGTTCTGCCTGGTCTTCGATCGAGTGTATTCTTCTCATCAACTTCACGTCATCTGCAAACAGGGACACCTCAGAGTCTATTCCTTCCGTCATGTCGTTCACAAATACCAGAAACAGCACTGGTCCTAGGACTGACCTCTGCGGGACCCCGCTGGTCACAGGTGCCCACTCTGACACCTCGCCACGTACCATGACTCGCTGCTGTCTTCCTGACAAGTATTCCCTGATCCATTGTAGTGCCTTCCCTGTTATCCCTGCTTGGTCCTCCAGTTTTTGCACCAATCTCTTGTGTGGAACTGTGTCAAACGCCTTCTTGCAGTCCAAGAAAATGCAATCCACCCACCCCTCTCTCTCTTGTCTTACTGCTGTCACCATGTCATAGAACTCCAGTAGGTTTGTGACACAGGATTTCCCGTCCCTGAAACCATGCTGGCTGCTGTTGATGAGATCATTCCTTTCTAGGTGTTCCACCACTCTTCTCCTGATAATCTTCTCCATGATTTTGCATACTATACATGTCAGTGACACTGGTCTGTAGTTTAATGCTTCATGTCTGTCTCCTTTTTTAAAGATTGGGACTACATTTGCTGTCTTCCATGCCTCAGGCAATCTCCCTGTTTCGATAGATGTATTGAATATTGTTGTTAGGGGTACACATAGCCCCTCTGCTCCCTCTCTCAATACCCATGGGGAGATGTTATCTGGCCCCATTGCCTTTGAGGTATCTAGCTCACTCAGAAGCCTCTTCACTTCTTCCTCGGTTGTGTGCACTGTGTCCAGCACTTGGTGGTGTGCCCCACCTCTCCGTCTTTCTGGAGTCCCTTCTGTCTCCTCTGTGAACACTTCTTTGAATCTCTTGTTGAGTTCTTCACATACTTCACGGTCATTTCCTGTTGTCTCTCCTCCTTCCTTCCTTAGCCTGATTACCTGGTCCTTGAGTGTTGTTTTCCTCCTGATGTGGCTGTACAACAGTTTCGGGTCAGATTTGGCTTTCGCTGCTATGTCATTTTCATATTGTCTTTGGGCCTCCCTTCTTATCTGTGCATATTCGTTTCTGGCTCTACGACTGTTCTCCTTATTCTCCTGGGTCCTTTGCCTTCTATATTTCTTCCATTCCCTAGCACACTTGGTTTTTGCCTCCCTGCACCTTTGGGTAAACCATGGGCTCATCCTGGCTTTTTCATTACTCCTGTTACCCTTGGGTACAAACCTCTCCTCAGCCTCCTTGCATTTTGTTGCTACATATTCCATCATCTCATTAACTGGCTTCCCTGCCAGTTCTCTGTTGTGTGTGTGTGTGTGTGTGTGTGTGTGTGTGTGTGTGTATAATATATATATATATATATATATATATATATATATATATATATATATATATATATATATATATACATATATATATATATATATATATATATATATATATATATATATACATATATATATATATATATATATATATATATATATATATATATATATATATTATATATATATATATTATATATATATATATATTATACACAGAGAAGATACTTTGGAACCTAGTAACATATATACACACTGCCATGCAACATATTGAAGTGAGAGATATGGCAGTGTAATTAGATCCTGTACTACAGCTGGGCCGTCATGGGCACAATAAGAGATCATTGCGTCAACATTCGTGGTCCAAGACCAGTCTGTTACCAGCCGATATCAGAATTATTGCCAGAACTAGTGTAGAAGTTTTCAAGTGGAAACTGGATCATTACCCTCGCAAAAGGCCAGATCAGTCAGGCTTTAATGATTGTGCCTCAGCGGAACATAAATAGCAACATCTTGGTTCAGGCAATAAACATAAAAGCCTCTCCTCGGGTCGGGTTGTAAGGCTAGAAAAAACTCTTGAAACTTGTGACAGACTCACTGACATACATTATACCTCTTTGTTCCTGTTACCCACTAATGTTGCCCCGTTTCTTATAGCAATTAACTAGAAAAAATACAAGACAATAATAACAAAGTTTTCCAGTGAACAGTAAAATAATATGATGTTCAGTAGTGACACATTCCAGTTGCTCAAATATGGAAAAAAATGAGGAACACAAATGTGACACGATATACAAAATAGGATCACCAAATAGAACAAAAAAGAAGTAAAGACACGAGTGTAATAATCTCAGCTGACATGTTTAGAAATACAGTGTGGGGAGAAATGTTGTGAAAGCTAGAGAAATGTTGGGGTGGATAATGAGAATTTTCTAAACGAAAAATATTGCCAGTGATGACAGTGTTCCTGTAGCATGTGCTCTCTTGATTGGAGTACTATGCGGTGTTGAGAGTTCCATTCAGGGCAGGAGAGATATTAGAACTGAACCAGGTACAGAGATGGATTGCATCCTGCATAGAGCCAAAAAACAGAAAGACATTTAAACTACCAGAAGAGCCTTAAAAGGTCTGAATATGTACTCTCTAGAGCGGAGGAAAGAGAGATTCATGAGGCTCAGGTTAGAGTATGTAGGCGAGAGGGAGATTATTTCCCAAAATCTGCACACAGAAATCACTCCCTACGAAAGTAAAAGACTGGGCAGGCGATGCAAAATGCCCCCAATAAAAAGTAGGGGCGCCATTGGTACACTAAGGGAAAACACCATAAGTGTCCGGGGCCCAAAACTGTTCAACAGCCTCCCATCAAGCATTAGGGGAATTGCCAATAAACCCCTGGCTGCCTTCAAGAGAGAGCTGGACAGATACCTAAAGTCAGTGCCGGATCAGCCGGGCTGTGGCTCGTACGTTGGACTGCGTGCGGCCAGCAGTAACAGCCTAGTTGATCAGGCCCTGATCCATCGGGAGGCCTGGTCATGGACCGGGCCGCGGGGGCGTTGATCCCCGGAATAACCTCCAGGTAGGCCTTAGACAGAGATGTGTGATGTCACCATGGTTCAATATATTTATAGATGGAGTTGTAAGAGAAGTGAATGCTCGGGTGTTGGCAAGAGGCGTGGGGTTAGAAGATAAAGAATCTAACACAAAGTGGAAGTTGTCGCAGTTGCTTTTTGCTGAAGACACTGCTTTTGGGAGATTTTGAAGAGAAGTTGCAGAAGTTGGTTGATGAATTTGGTAGGGTATGTAAAAGAAGGAAATTAAAAGTGAATATAGGAAAGAGTAAGGTGACGAGGATAAAAAAAATTAGGTAACGGAAGATTGGATATCAGATTGGAGGGAGAGAGAGAGTGGAGGAGGTGAATGTGTTCATATATTTGGGAGTGGGCATGTCAGCAGATGGGTCTGAGAAGGATGAGGTGAATCATAGAATTGACGAGGGGAGAAAGGTGAGTGGTGCACTGACGAGTCTGTGAAGACAAAACTTTATCCATGAAAGCAAAGAGGGGAATGTGTGAGAGTAATGGAGACAAGTGGTTTTTAGGACTTGACGTGCTGTTGGAGTGTAAGCAAGGTAGCATTTATGAAGAGATTCAGCGGAACCGGCAGGCCGGACTTGATTCCTAGAGATGGGAAGTCCAGTGCCGGCACTCTGAAGGAGGGGTGTTAATGTTGCAGTTTTATAACTGTAGTGTAAGCATGCCTCTGGCAAGACAGTGATGGAGTGAATTTTGAAAGTTTTTCTTTTTTCGGGCCACCCTGCCTTGGTGGGAAACGACCGATGTGTTTATATATATATATATATATATATATATATATATATATATATATATATATATATATATATATATATATATATATATATATATATATATACACATATATATATATATATATATATATATATATATATGTGTATATATATATATATATATATATATATACACATATATATATATATATATATATATATATATATATATATATATATGAGGTGCGGGATTACCAAAACTGTTGTCCAGAGGGCTGAGGAAGGGTTGTTGAGGTGGTTCGGACATGTAGAGAGAATGGAGCGAAACAGAATGACTTCAAGAGTGTATCAGTCTGTAGTGGAAGGAAGGCGGGGTAGGGGTCGGCCTAGGAAGGGTTGGAGGGAGGGGGTAAAGGAGGTTTTGTGTGCGAGGGGCTTGGACTTCCAGCAGGCATGCTTGAGCGTGTTTGATAGGAGTGAATGGAGACAAATGGTTTTTAATACTTGACGTGCTGTTGGAGTGTGAGCAAAGTAACATTTATGAAGGGATTCAGGGAAACCGGCAGGCCGGACTTGAGTCCTGGAGATGGGAAGTACAGTGCCTGCACTCTGAAGGAGGGGTGTTAATGTTGCAGTTTAAAAACTGTAGTGTAAAGCACCCTTCTGGCAAGACAGTGATGGAGTGAATGATGGTGAAAGTTTTTCTTTTTCGGGCCACCCTGCCTTGGTGGGAATCGGCCGGTGTGATAATAAAAAAAAAAATAAATATATACATATATATATATATATATATATATATATATATATATATATGTATATATGTATATATATAATATATATATATATATATATATATATATATATATATATATATATATATATATATGTGTGTGTGTGTGTGTGTGTGTGTGTGTGTGTGTGTGTGTGTGTGTTATATATATATATATATATATATGTGTGTGTGTGTGTGTGTGTGTGTGTGTGTGTGTAAGCTAATCTCAGGCCCGGTGGCCCGGTGGCCTGGTGGCTAAAGCTCCCGCTTCACACACGGAGGGCCAGGGTTCGATTCCCGGCGGGTGGAAACATTTCGACACGTTTCCTTACACCTGTTGTCCTGTTCACCTAGCAGCAAATAGGTACCTGGGTGTTAGTCGACTGGTGTGGGTCGCATCCTGGGGGACAAGATTAAGGACCCCAATGGAAATAAGTTAGACAGTCCTCGATGACGCACTGACTTTCTTGGGTTATCCTGGGTGGCTAACCCTCCGGGGTTAAAAATCCGAACGAAATCTTATCTTATCTTATCTTACGACGAACCTTGGGACAAGGTACTCAGTACCCTACTCATCGTCCCTCACTGGACAACACTAAGGGAGTGTCGCCAACCTCGCTGATAACTCTAATTAATTTCTCATTACCTCTTAGTAAGGGTCTGAGTTGTTTATTAAACTTACTATTAACCTGGTCCAATGGGTTCTTATTAAGGGACACGTAAGTATCCCTGTCTTCTAATAAAATGTTCATTTTTCCGCTATAATTTACCGTGTCTGTAATAACTATCGCATTTGCCTTGCCTGCGTCTAGGATCTTTCTTTAATTCATGATATGACCTAACAGATCTTTGAGGACAGTTCGGTTCTACAGTTATCTGTGAGGTCGGCGCCACTACCTTATATGTACGATTAAAATCCCTCAAGTCCAGTTTTGCAGCGAGACCTATTATTAGCTCTATAGGATCAGCTACGTATGTCCTATCAAAATAATTGGTAAAAATATTAGCGCCATTGCTTGACAACATTTCTGAAGCCCACATAACAAACAATGTTGATCTCATTGACAAATTGCAAAATGTTAATATGTCTAGTGATTTTTCACTAGTAAGTTTTGATGTAACGGTGTTGTTCACCCGAGTCCCTGTTCCCGACTTGCTATCTTATTTGGAAGAAGAATTAGACGAATTCTCCTTGCCTTTCGATAAGAATACCATTACTGAGCTGATTAAGTTGTTTGCAGTTGATTGCAAATTTGAGTTTGAAGGGAAATACTATACTCAAAGGCAGGAATAGCTGTGGGAAATCCATTGTCTCCCATATTGAGCAATCTATATATGGAGTTTTTCCGGGCTAGGCTGTTGAAAGATATCCTACTCTGTAAAGTTAAATGGTTCAGATATGTGGATGACATCTTGTGTCTGGGCAAATGATGTGGCCCCGGATACATTTTTATCGAGACTTAACACTTTAGTCCCGTCTGTTAAATTCACCATGGATAAAGCGGTGCAATCTAAACTTCCATTCTTAGATGTGTTGATACACCGGGTTGATAGAAAGTTCAGGCTTACAGTATATATGAAGGCCTCTAATGTGTGCTTATACATTCCAACTATGTGTGCTTTACTATTCCAACTATGAGACAAGAGTAAAAAGGAGTGTTTTTCTCACTGTTTCTGAGAGCTTACCGAGTGTGCAGGCCTAAGCTCCTTGATGAAGAAATTAGGAAAATATATGACATTTCCATGAAACTGTGGTACCGTAAGGAGTTTGTGAAATCAGTTTTGCTGTCAGCTAGGGAAAACGTATCATAGAACTGAACCTGGGATAACACCTCAGATCAAAAATGTGCTGGTTCTCTCATACAATGAGAATTTATCTGTCCTCCTGAATGCCCTTAAAAGATTTAACATACAAGTAGTTTTTAAGAATTTTTTTGTGCTGTGCTTATTTGTACATTTATTTGTTGCTTAGGAGTTTGTAGTCTCCATTCCTTGGGTATATTATGTTTCCGTCTTCATTCACTTTCCACGATTTTCATGGCTACACTTTCTGGAGTTGAAGTTCAATAACACCTGTCAAACATGTCCTACAGTCTGCACATTATGTAGCCTAATCCTCATCATTGGTGTTTTCCTGATTAACTTTACATAGTCTGGAAACACACATCCATCTCATCAGGCATGACATTAACGGATACAAAAGAACATCGGGGGTCCAAGAACTTATCACTGGATCACCACTCGTCAGTCTTGTATAACACAATACCTTTCCCAGGACCACAACACTGTTTACTCTTTGTTGAATATGCATTGCTAGGAAACGTAAGACCGGCATTTAGAAACCAAAACAATGTCTTTTAGGGTCCTACATTCGGCATAATATTAAATTTATCTTAAAGCGCCAGCATGAGGCCCTCATCTGAACCAGAGGAAGTCCAGAGATTTGCTACTAAACAAATTCTAGATATAAGAGGAATGATGTAGGAAGAAAAGCCAAAGGAATTAAACCTTATAGCACTAGAGGAAAGGATAATAAGGGAAGAAATGATCGTGACCAACAGGATAATAAAAGGACCAATGTTAAACTTGTGTTGTAATGATGATTAATATTTCACTTGTTTATCAATGTGTTTTGTATAGTGGGAAGTACAATGTGTTTTGTATAGTGGGAAGTACAATGTGTTTTGTATAGTGGGAAGTACAATGTGTTTTGTATAGTGGGAAGTACATTGTGTTTTGTATAGTGGGAAGTACATTGTGTTTTGTATAGTGGGAAGTACATTGTGTTTTGTATTAGTACATTGGGTGGGAAGTACAATGTGTTTTGTATAGTGGGAAGTACAATGTGTTTTGTATAGTGGGAAGTACAATGTGTTTTGTATAGTGGGAAGTACAATGTGTTTTGTATAGTGGGAAGTACAATGTGTTTTGTATAGTGGGAAGTACATTGTGTTTTGTATAGTGGGAAGTACATTGTGTTTTGTATAGTGGGAAGTACAATGTGTTTTGTATAGTGGGAAGTACATTGTGTTTTGTATAGTGGGAAGTACATTGTGTTTTGTATAGTGGGAAGTACATTGTGTTTTGTATAGTGGGAAGTACAATGTGTTTTGTATAGTGGGAAGTACATTGTGTTTTGTATAGTGGGAAGTACATTGTGTTTTGTATAGTGGGAAGTACATTGTGTTTTGTATAGTGGGAAGTACAATGTGTTTTGTATAGTGGGAAGTACATTGTGTTTTGTATAGTGGGAAGTACATTGTGTTTTGTATAGTGGGAAGTACATTGTGTTTTGTATAGTGGGAAGTACATTGTGTTTTGTATAGTGGGAAGTACATTGTGTTTTGTATAGTGGGAAGTACAATGTGTTTTGTATAGTGGGAAGTACATTGTGTTTTGTATAGTGGGAAGTACATTGTGTTTTGTATAGTGGGAAGTACATTGTGTTTTGTATAGTGGGAAGTACATTGTGTTTTGTATAGTGGGAAGTACATTGTGTTTTGTATAGTGGGAAGTACAATGTGTTTTGTATAGTGGGAAGTACATTGTGTTTTGTATAGTGGGAAGTACATTGTGTTTTGTATAGTGGGAAGTACATTGTGTTTTGTATAGTGGGAAGTACATTGTGTTTTGTATAGTGGGAAGTACATTGTGTTTTGTATAGTGGGAAGTACAATGTGTTTTGTATAGTGGGAAGTACATTGTGTTTTGTATAGTGGGAAGTACATTGTGTTTTGTATAGTGGGAAGTACATTGTGTTTTGTATAGTGGGAAGTACATTGTGTTTTGTATAGTGGGAAGTACAATGTGTTTTGTATAGTGGGAAGTACAATGTGTTTTGTATAGTGGGAAGTACAATGTGTTTTGTATAGTGGGAAGTACAATGTGTTTTGTATAGTGGGAAGTACAATGTGTTTTGTATAGTGGGAAGTACAATGTGTTTTGTATAGTGGGAAGTACAATGTGTTTTGTATAGTGGGAAGTACAATGTGTTTTGTATAGTGGGAAGTACAATGTGTACATTGTGTTTTGTATAGTGGGAAGTACATTGTGTTTTGTATAGTGGGAAGTACATTGTGTTTTGTTTAGTGGGAAGTACAATGTGTTTTGTATAGTGGAAAGTACAATGTGTTTTGTATAGTGGGAAGTACATTGTGTTTTGTTTAGTGGGAAGTACAATGTGTTTTGTATAGTGGGAAGTACATTGTGTTTTGTATAGTGGGAGCATAATATTTTATATAGTGAGTATAATGTGTATAGTGAGAAGCGTAGTAAGACCAGGACTCCTCAATATTGTGACCACAGATGTTATTCTCTCGTTTTATTATCATGGGGAGAAGGTAAACCCGTAAAGGTCGTATGACACCTTAAATAGATAGTAATTATGTCTGATTCCAGTAAGAGGCTGGTGGCTTCAGTTCCTTGGATCAAAAACTCTTCACCGGTATAAGGAAAACCTCCCTTCAAGGGTTACTGACTCTTCCAGGTAGGTTTCTTCATGCTGGAGGGCTCTTGATCCATGGAAATGAGGCTACTCTTTCCTTCAAAGCATATTTGCCTCTCCTCAAGAGGCTATAAAAGTCCTACGGGTTTAGCTTTTCCTAGCTATTATTATTATAAATAAGTTACTGAGGATGACGTCTAGTTTTGGGATGTCTGAGTAATATTTGTAAGTCTAGTACTGGTAATGGTGGTGGTAACAGTTATAGTTTTAATAGTATTAGGTAGGCGTATATACATGTTGGGGAGTAGAAAAAGAAGTAGCAGTAGTAGTAGTAGTAGGTTTGTATATTTGTTGTATAGTACATTAATAGTAGAAGGTTTGTATAATCTATCAAGTATGACCTACACCCCCTGGCTAGTATCTTTCAACATGAACATTTCAGTGGTTGATGTCAGTTGGAGAAGTGTTGAGTTTGTTCAGTTTGTTGACTCTCGGGCGATTTACCGTCGCTTTCACAAATCGCGTTTTTCGTCATCATTGGGCAATGGGTCAACAATTGCTAAAAATACACGACTGTGCCACTTTTCTAGACTTCTATAAGACTGTGTGTGTGTGTGTGTGTGTGTACAATAGCTGTAGCACAATACTTCATCTTGAGTATCATTCCAGTTTTCTATAACTTTTTATGAAGAAAAGCTTACTAAAAGTAAATGTGTATGAAAGGTGACTCGGTGCTGTTTTATGCTTGGTTTACATCTGTGGCTTCTTGTTCCTCTCTGTTTCCACCTTCCTCCCGTCTAGGAATCATCTTAACGAGATATAAAGGGTCGTTACTTTCCTAAAATTTCAGTATCTCTTTGTTTTTCGTCATTGAGGGCAGGGATATTTGTCCTTTGGTCAAAATTTTAAGTGACTTCTGGTTTGTGACTTGTAATGAAGTATCGGTTTGCTTTATGGAAGGTGACTAATGTACATTGAAGTATTTAGATTCCCTTAAAATAGTACCTACTATATGAAACCAAATTATTCACGATACACAAATAACCTACACTTAGAGAGGAACCTAGATGACGTTTCGGTCCTTCGTGGACCATTATCAAGTCACAAATGTTGTGATTTCATAATAATCCAGGAAGGACCATTATGAAGGTTATTTGTGTATTGTTCCACTCGTAGTATTGTGATTTTTTTTTTAGTCACGATAATTTGGAGATGGAAATGACAGTAGCAGATTAAAATAGCAATGAGGTGAGCAACTTTTTATTTTAAAGCAGTCGGTAGACAATCTTCTAGTGCTAAAAAATCAGTTAGTCTTATTCTCCTCGTGGGTTAGTTTGCTTGGTGATGGTTGCTGGGATCATCACCCCCGTGGCCCGCTTTCACATCAGACCTGGTTGATACCTAGATCAATTAGGTTGGTGTTGCTCGCAGCACAGTCTGGCATAGGGCATATTAAAATCAAATTAAAGTCTCCAGCAATTTATTAATATACATGAGAGAAAATATATTAGAAAACAATGTTTAACTTTATATCCAGTTCAGAAACCAAATTGGTTGTCATAAGCAAACTTTGATGCATTAATGTTTAACCTGAACGTCTTTATTACTGTCAAGCAAGTTTTTTTTTAATCTTATGATCAGTATTTTGGCTATTTAAGGTTTAAGAACCACTTGATATATGTTAAGTGTGGTGCATGCAACGATTAGAACTAATCTTAATGTAAATAATTCATATTGGTGGTTCGGATATTTAGAGAAAATGGAACAAATTAGAATGACATGGAGGGCGTATAAATTTGTAGTGGAAGGCAGTCAGGATGTGGGTCGTCTTAGGAAAGGTTGGAGGGAGGGAGTAAAGGAGATTTATATGGAAGGGCTTGGACTTCCAGAGAGCGTGCGTGAGCGTGTTAGCAGCGAATGGAGACAAATGGTTGTTGGGACTTGACGAGCTGTTGGAGTGTGAGTAAAGTAACATGAAGGAATTCAGGGAAAACGGTTAGCCGGACTTGAGTCCTGGAAGTGGGAAGTACAGTACGTGCACTCTGGAGGAGGGGTGGAGATGTGTTGCAGTTTTTGAACCGCAGTATCGGCATGCCTTTGGCAAGAGGGTGACGGAGTGATGATGAAAGCGTTTTGTTTAGTTTTGGGGGCGGGGGACACCCTGCTTTCGCGGAATATAGTGTGTGTGCATATATATATATATATATATATATATATATATATATATATATATATATATATATATATATATATATATATATAGGTATATATATATATATATATAGGTATATATATATATATATAGGTATATATATAGGTATATATATATATATATATATATATAATATATATATATATATATATATATATATATATATATATATATATATATGTATATATATATATATATATATATATATATAGATAGGTATATATATATATATATATATATATATATATAGATAGGTATATATATATATATATATACATATAAATATATATATATATATATATACATATATATACATATATATATATTTTTTTTTTTTTTTATTATCACACCGGCCGATTCCCACCAAGGCAGGGTGGCCCGAAAAAGAAAAACTTTCACCATCATTCACTCCATCACTGTCTTGCCAGAAGGGTGCTTTACACTACAGTTTTTAAACTGCAACATTAACACCCCTCCTTCAGAGTGCAGGCACTGTACTTCCCATCTCCAGGACTCAAGTCCGGCCTGCCGGTTTCCCTGAATCCCTTCATAAATGTTACTTTGCTCACACTCCAACAGCACGTCAAGTATTAAAAACCATTTGTCTCCATTCACTCCTATCAAACACGCTCACGCATGCCTGCTGGAAGTCCAAGCCCCTCGCACACAAAACCTCCTTTACCCCCTCCCTCCAACCCTTCCTAGGCCGACCCCTACCCCGCCTTCCTTCCACTACAGACTGATACACTCTTGAAGTCATTCTGTTTCGCTCCATTCTCTCTACATGTCCGAACCACCTCAACAACCCTTCCTCAGCCCTCTGGACAACAGTTTTGGTAATCCCGCACCTCCTCCTAACTTCCAAACTACGAATTCTCTGCATTATATTCACACCACACATTGCCCTCAGACATGACATCTCCACTGCCTCCAGCCTTCTCCTCGCTGCAACATTCATCACCCACGCTTCACACCCATATAAGAGCGTTGGTAAAACTATACTCTCATACATTCCCCTCTTTGCCTCCAAGGACAAAGTTCTTTGTCTCCACAGACTCCTAAGTGCACCACTCACTCTTTTTCCCTCATCAATTCTATGATTCACCTCATCTTTCATAGACCCATCCGCTGACACGTCCACTCCCAAATATCTGAATACGTTCACCTCCTCCATACTCTCTCCCTCCAATCTGATATTCAATCTTTCATCACCTAATCTTTTTGTTATCCTCATAACCTTACTCTTTCCTGTATTCACCTTTAATTTTCTTCTTTTGCACACCCTACCAAATTCATCCACCAATCTCTGCAACTTCTCTTCAGAATCTCCCAAGAGCACAGTGTCATCGGCAAAGAGCAGCTGTGACAACTCCCACTTTGTGTGTGATTCTTTATCTTTTAACTCCACGCCTCTTGCCAAGACCCTCGCATTTACTTCTCTTACAACCCCATCTATAAATATATTAAACAACCACGGTGACATCACACATCCTTGTCTAAGGCCTACTTTTACTGGGAAAAAATTTCCCTCTTTCCTACATACTCTAACTTGAGCCTCACTATCCTCGTAAAAACTCTTCACTGCTTTCAGTAACCTACCTCCTACACCATACACTTGCAACATCTGCCACATTGCCCCCCTATCCACCCTGTCATACGCCTTTTCCAAATCCATAAATGCCACAAAGACCTCTTTAGCCTTATCTAAATACTGTTCACTTATATGTTTCACTGTAAACACCTGGTCCACACACCCCCTACCTTTCCTAAAGCCTCCTTGTTCATCTGCTATCCTATTCTCCGTCTTACTCTTAATTCTTTCAATTATAACTCTACCATACACTTTACCAGGTACACTCAACAGACTTATCCCCCTATAATTTTTGCACTCTCTTTTATCCCCTTTGCCTTTATACAAAGGAACTATGCATGCTCTCTGCCAATCCCTAGGTACCTTACCCTCTTCCATACATTTATTAAATAATTGCACCAACCACTCCAAAACTATATCCCCACCTGCTTTTAACATTTCTATCTTTATCCCATCAATCCCGGCTGCCTTACCCCCTTTCATTTTACCTACTGCCTCACGAACTTCCCCCACACTCACAACTGGCTCTTCCTCACTCCTACAAGATGTTATTCCTCCTTGCCCTATACACGAAATCACAGCTTCCCTATCTTCATCAACATTTAACAATTCCTCAAAATATTCCTTCCATCTTCCCAATACCTCTACCTCTCCATTTAATAACTCTCCTCTCCTATTTTTAACTGACAAATCCATTTGTTCTCTAGGCTTTCTTAACTTGTTAATCTCACTCCAAAACTTTTTCTTATTTTCAACAAAATTTGTTGATAACATCTCACCCACTCTCTCATTTGCTCTCTTTTTACATTGCTTCACCACTCTCTTAACTTCTCTCTTTTTCTCCATATACTCTTCCCTCCTTGCATCACTTCTACTTTGTAAAAACTTCTCATATGCTAACTTTTTCTCCCTTACTACTCTCTTTACATCATCATTCCACCAATCGCTCCTCTTCCCTCCTGCACCCACTTTCCTGTAACCACAAACTTCTGCTGAACACTCTAACACTACATTTTTAAACCTACCCCATACCTCTTCGACCCCATTGCCTATGCTCTCATTAGCCCATCTATCCTCCAATAGCTGTTTATATCTTACCCTAACTGCCTCCTCTTTTAGTTTATAAACCTTCACCTCTCTCTTCCCTGATGCTTCTATTCTCCTTGTATCCCATCTACCTTTTACTCTCAGTGTAGCTACAACTAGAAAGTGATCTGATATATCTGTGGCCCCTCTATAAACATGTACATCCTGAAGTCTACTCAACAGTCTTTTATCTACCAATACATAATCCAACAAACTACTGTCATTTCGCCCTACATCATATCGTGTATACTTATTTATCCTCTTTTTCTTAAAATATGTATTACCTATAACTAAACCCCTTTCTATACAAAGTTCAATCAAAGGGCTCCCATTATCATTTACACCTGGCACCCCAAACTTACCTACCACACCCTCTCTAAAAGTTTCTCCTACTTTAGCATTCAAGTCCCCTACCACAATTACTCTCTCACTTGGTTCAAAGGCTCCTATACATTCACTTAACATCTCCCAAAATCTCTCTCTCTCCTCTGCATTCCTCTCTTCTCCAGGTGCATACACGCTTATTATGACCCACTTCTCGCATCCAACCTTTACTTTAATCCACATAATTCTTGAATTTACACATTCATATTCTCTTTTCTCCTTCCATAACTGATCATTTAACATTACTGCTACCCCTTCCTTTGCTCTAACTCTCTCAGATACTCCAGATTTAATCCCATTTATTTCCCCCCACTGAAACTCTCCTACCCCCTTCAGCTTTGTTTCGCTTAGGGCCAGGACATCCAACTTCTTTTCATTCATAACATCAGCAATCATCTGTTTCTTGTCATCCGCACTACATCCACGCACATTTAAGCAACCCAGTTTTATAAAGTTTTTCTTCTTCTCTTTTTTAGTAATTGTATACAGGAGAAGGGGTTACTAGCCCATTGCTCCCGGCATTTTAGTCGCCTCATACGACACGCATGGCTTACGGAGGAAAGATTCTTTTCCACTTCCCCATGGACAATAGAAGAAATAAAAAAGAACAAGAGCTATTTAGAAAAAGGAGAAAAACCTAGATGTATGTATATATATATATGCATGTGCGTGTCTGTGAAGTGTGACCAAAGTGTAAGTAGGAGTAGCAAGATATCCCTGTTATCTTAGCGTGTTTATGAGACAGAAAAAGAAACCAGCAATCCTACCATCATGCAAAACAGTTACAGGTTTTTGTTTCACAGTCATCTGGCAGGACGGTAGTACTTCCCTGGGTGGTTGCTGTCTACCAACCTACTACTATATATATATACTATATATATATATTATCGTAGCTTAGGGGTATGGTATGGTAGTAGTGAGGGAGGGCGAGGATGACTGGTATCCTAGCTTGGGGGGGTTGTATCCAAGCAGTGAGGAGGGTAAAGTGATTGGTATCCTAGTTTGGGGGCGTGGTATCCTAGCAGTGTAGCGAGGTTGACTGGTATCCTAGCTTGGGGGCGTGGTATCTTAGCAGTGAGGTGGGGAGGGGGGAGGGAGGGTCGGAGGGAGAGAGGGTGACTGGTATCGATCAGTGGTGGTAGCGCGCGACGCCCAGCCTAACCTGAGCTGTGGAGGAGGTCTGGGTGGCGGCCACCACTGTTGGTCTCCCTCTCTGCCGCCCACGCCCACGGAAATGACATTAGTGTTGATTCCTTGATCCAGGCGGCGGCAGGAAACTGTGTGTGTGTAAGTGCGGCAACCAGGAACAACTAGATGCAGTGGTACCTGTGTGATTCCTGTCTCATGTGCAGGAGGTGTGCGTGTGGGCGAGTCACCTTGTTGTCACACCAACCTACATTGTGAAGGACTCATCTCTCTCTCTCTCTCTGTCTCTCTCATACAGCTTTAAGTATAAGCTAATGCCAACTATGTGACTTATAGTGTAGTAGTTATATATGTGCATACGCGGAAATATGAAAGAAATGCTGGAAAGCTGATGAAAACGTAGTGTTTAATGTATGGTTGCCAAGGGTAGTGGAGGTGTAGCTCTACTCCATCAGCGAAGGACTCACACACGTGGTGTATCATACTTAAAACTCAACACATGCACCAATATTCTCGTTGTGGATCATTACAGTGTTTTCCTCAATTCGTCAACTTTCGCTTTGTTTATTGTGAAATATTTGAGGAAATTCTTATCTAATAAGTAAAGCTGACCACTTATTTCACCTCTTATTTGTTTAGAGTTGTAATGTGTTAACCGGGAAGAAAGAACCTGCTAGATAGTTTGTTTCTTAACACCACCAAGACATCCGTTACCCGTCACTCTCCCTCTTCACACACACCATCACATGTTCTTCCCTAGCACTTTTGGTGGTAGATAACATAGGTGCTGGTGGTAGATAACATAGGTGCTGGCGGTAGATAACATAGGTGTTGGTGGTAGATAACATAGGTGCTGGTGGTAGATAACATAGGTGCTGGCGGTGGATAACATAGGTGCTGGTGGTGGATAACATAGATGCTGGTGGTAGATAACCTGAGTGCTGGTGGTGGATAACATGGGTGCTGGTGGTAGATAACATAGGTGCTGGTGGTAGATAACATAGGTGCTGGCGGTGGATAACATAGGTGCTGGCGGTGGATAACATAGATGCTGGTGGTAGATAACCTGAGTGCTGGTGGTGGATAACATGGGTGCTGGTGATGGATAACATGGGTGCTGGTGGTAGAAAACATAGGTGCTGGTGGTAGATAACCTGGGTGCTGGTGGTGGATAACATGGGTGCTGGTGATGGATAACATGGGTGCTGGTGGTAGATAACCTGGGTGCTGGTGGTAGATAACCTAGGTGCTCGTAGTGGATAACCTGGATGCTGGTGGTAGATAACCTGGGAACTGGTGATAGATAACCTGTGTGCTGGTGGTAGATAAACCTGGGGTGATTGGATTACTTTGGTGGATAACCTGTGTGCTGGTGGTAGATAACCTGGGGTGGTTGGTGGATTACTTTGGTGGTAATGGTGGATAACATAGGAGTTGGGGGTAGATAACCTGGGTGCTGGTGGTGGATAACGTGGGAGCTGGTGGTGGATAACCTGGGGTGGTTCGTGGATTACTTTGGTGGTAATGGTGGATAACCTAGGTGCTGGATGTGGTAGTGGATAACCTGGGT
The DNA here is from genome assembly GCF_038502225.1 of Cherax quadricarinatus. Classification (NCBI taxonomy): domain Eukaryota; kingdom Metazoa; phylum Arthropoda; class Malacostraca; order Decapoda; family Parastacidae; genus Cherax; species Cherax quadricarinatus. The sequence goes on along the minus strand of NC_091342.1, from coordinate 410,212 downwards.
ACTGGATGTGGTAGTGGATAACTTTTTCCTGAAATACTTTTCACATCCAGGGTGTTTCCTTAGGCAATATTAAGTGTCATCCATGTTGGTACAAACGTGTGGAAATGAAGAATTTTTTGACCTTGAATTTGTGGTGATGGTGTTGGTTGTGGATAACCCTGGATGTGGTGGATAAATTGGGTGGGGGTGTTTGTGAATAACCTTGATTATGTGGTCTACCTGGACCTGGAGTCTACCTGGAGGATTTTTCAGGGATCAACTCCCCCGTGGCCCAGTCCTTGCCAGGCCTCTCGGTGGATCAGGGCCTGATCGAATAGCCAAACGTAGTCCAGCGTACGATCCACAGCCTACTGATCGGGTACTGAGTTTAGGTATCTGTCCAGCTCCCTCTTGAATGCAGCCACGGGTCTATTGGCAATTTCTTCATGTCTGGTGGGAGGCTGTTGAACAGTCTTGGGCCTCGGACACTTATTGTGTTTTCTTTTGGTGTACTAATGGCGCCCCTACTTTTTATTGGGGATATGTTGCACCGTTTGCCCAGTCTTTTGCTTTCATAGGGAGTGATTTCTGAGTGCAGATTAGGGACCAGTCCCTCTGGGATTTTCCAAGGTGTAGATTATGATGTGTCTCTCGCCTGCACTCCAGTGAGTACAGGTCAAGTGACTCCAAGTGTTCCCAGTAATTATGGTGTTTATCGGAACTGATATGTTCAGTAAAGATTCTCTGTACATTCTCTAGATCTTTGATTTCACCTTCCTTGAATGGAGCTGTTAGTGAACAGCAGTATTCCAGCCTAGAGAGATATCAAGTGCTTTAAAAAGGATTATCATTGGTATGACATTTCTTGTTTTGAAGGATAACGTGATGGTGCTGGTGAATAACTTGGGTGGTGGGGATGGATGACCTAAATGGTGAATTTGCAGTTTCACTTGCCTTAAGTGGGCCGTTAGTATGCAGCTGTATCAGCATTCCAGTTTAGGGAGTACTAGACCTTATTAAGTACCATCACGTTTAAATTTGTTACTTCTCTCCAGTGACTTGGAATGAATTATGGTTATGAATTGTGGAATGTAAATAGTTAACTCTGAATTGGTTTTTCTTCTCCTGTTAGTGACTTGTGTAATATGAGAGTAAATTGTAAGGGACCTAATAGCAAGTTGATAATAAAATCAGCAAATTCATATCAACTTGTTATGCGGAATTTGCTAAAATAACCAAGTGGCTTTCGTGCTTTGCAAATAAAAAAAGCCAAGAACAGCAGTTGTGATAGTGCCACTGTTGTTTTTGAACAGAAGATCATCCAACAGGTCTTAGTCCTTTACATTACACTTCTGCTCTTTTTGGTGGTTTGATGGCATCTTCGGTTTTCAGAGGCCGAAGACTTGTCAGCAGTCTCTCATGAAGGTATTGCTTCAAGAGGGAACTTGAGAAGTTCTTCAGGTCAGTTCGTGATCAGCCGGATGTGGCTCGTAAATTGGACTGCGTGTGCTCAGCAGTAACAGCCTGGCTGATCAGGCCTTCCTTCAGCAGGAGGATAGGTCTGGGGACGGGACCACCGGAGCATTGACTCCCGTAAAAATCCTTCATGTTGTGATGAGTATTTTTGTAGGATATGGAAATGAGAAAGAGCTGTATCCCGAGGATCACTTCGTCACTTGGGAGGCTTATGTTTAGGATGTGTTGGCATTTTTGTTTTTAACAAATCGGACCCAAAACAAAAATGCCAACACATCCTAATCATAAGCCTCCCAAGTGACAGAGTGCTCCTCGAGACACAGTAATCGCCCCAGCTCTTTCTCATTTCCATAGCCTACAAAAATACTCATCACAATATGAAGGATGTTTACGGGAGTCATTGCCCCCGTGGCCCCGTCCCAGATCAGGCCTCCTGCTGAATCAAGGTCTGATCTATATCACTGCCAACACAATACTTGTACTACAGACTACACTGCCCACACTATACTTGTACCACAGACTACACTGCCCACACTACTTGTACCACAGACTACACTGCCCACATTATACTTTACCACAGACTACACTGCCCACATTATACTTGTACCACAGACTACACTGCCCACACTATACTTGTATCACAGACTACACTGCCCACATTATACTTGTACCACAGACTACACTGCCCACACTATACTTGTACCACAGACTACACTGCCCACACTATACTTGTATCACAGACTACACTGCCCACATTATACTTGTACCACAGACTACACTTCCCACACTATACTTGTATCACAGACTACACTGCCCACATTATACTTGTACCACAGACTACACTGCCCACACTATACTTGTATCACAGACTACACTGCCCACATTATACTTGTACCACAGACTACACTGCCCACATTATACTTGTACCACAGACTACACTGCCCACATTATACTTGTACCACAGACTACACTGCCCACACTATACTTGTATCACAGACTACACTGCCCACATTATACTTGTACCACAGACTACACTGCCCACATTATACTTGTACCACAGACTTCACTGCCCACACTATACTTGTACCACAGACTACGTTACTTACCACTGACGTGTCACTGTCTCACATGTGGGATCTATAGCTATGTGGGTATGAAACTGCTTCTAAACAATCACCTCACAATAGAAGGCAGCTATTAGGGCCACATAAAACCTGAGCATTATGCAGTACACTCCAGCCTTATTCGAATTTCTAGGCATAATATGTCAAACATAATATACATGTCATGCATGTGTGTGTTATACGCAGGGCCAAACACAGTACATGTCATAAACATTTTCGACATAGTATTTCACAAAATATAGCTGTCATACACAATTTAACCTACAGTGTCATACACAATTTAACCTACAGTGTCATACACAATTTAACATACACAGTGTCATACACAATTTAACATACACAGTGTCATACACAATTTAACATACACAGTGTCATTCTCAATTTAACATAAACATACTGTGTAAGACACACTGTGGACCATAATCCGGCCGTGCCTCAGTGCTTAATTCCTTTGTTTTATGTAAAACAACCCTGGGAAAATAGATGACGCCGTTGCTATATATTATTTTATGTTTTTTTTCTTAAAAATGACAATAAATTTCACTGAAAAAGAAAAATAATTTTTACAGATAGTTTTTTTTTGACATGTGAGAACAATAAAACAGTAACGAATGCTTGGCTGTTGTAATTCTTATGGTAGAAGCCACCTGGGCGGTATGGAGGGAACGGAGACGCTTAAAATACAAGCCCATACAGATTGCATGACCAACAAAGTCAACTTCTCCCCCGTCAAGATAGAGACGCCCCTGGAAAGTTTAGACAACAAAGAATTAGAAAATATTACATCCCGTGAAATGAGAACTAATAAGCACGCCGATAATAAAATTAGTAATATCGACGCAATTAGTGATAACTTAGACGATGGTTGTGAGAAAAATGATTCCACGAAAGACGAGGATTCCAAGACGGAGGAGGAGTGCCGTGGGAAACCTACGGCATTCTCCAAGGAACTCTCGAGTAAGAGTGCCGAGTCTGGCGAGGTGGACGATGTGTCGTGTAGTGAAGAAAATAGTATGGATAATAACACGTTTAATATCATAAATACGGAGAATTCTGAAAGCCAAGAACTTAGTGAAATGACTAATGATGAGTTCCCTAAGGAAACCTGCGATGACGGTAATATTAAAGAAAATGCTGAATCCGATCGAGGAACCCAAACTGATGAAAATTCCGATGACGACCTTTCTTGTCTTGAGGAAGAGGAGGATGAAGAGGAAGTTGGGTTAACTGACGAGAGTGAAGAAAGTGCGGATGAAGATTTGACATCTGAGAGTGATGATGGTGATGAGAGTGACGATGAAGCAGAATTCGATAACGATTCTCTCGAAGACGAAAAGAATAAGAAAGAAGAAATGACAGAATGTGATGCGCCTACAACATTTCCTCTTCCCACTGGTCCTCCTCTGAGTAGTGTTGCGAATGCGGAAGCTTGTCAAAAGCCCACTTCACCCAAGATCAGACAGAGATTGAAATCCTTTGGTAAGAAAGATAATAGTGAATTCAAAATTGAAATATTCGAGCCGAAAAGAAAACCCCAAGACATTCCTAGTATTAAAGTTCCCGATGAAGCTAAAAGAAAAGATGAAACGGCTACCAACAATACAATTGAAAGTAAATCTAAAAGTGAAAGTGGCCCAGTTGCAGCAGTATCTCTACGCCCACACACACCTGATAAGTGTATTGACCAATTGGCACCACCGAACGTTGCCAGTCCGTGTTCGGACGTTATAACCCCGGGCTCGGCTGACAATTTACTTAGCGCTTCTCTGGATGTAAGTCAGGCCATCCGGGAAGAGACGGACGAATCGAACAGATGTTCGCCCGTGAAGAGCCCCAGTCAGGAAAACATGAATATTGGACAACCTACTGCAGGTAAATTATATTGTTATTGTCCTTTTATATTCTTTATTTAGGATAATTTGTTATTAACATATTAAAGTCCGACAAATTTACTAAGCTTGTTAAGAAAAAAAGGCTGTTATATACCTCCTGTATCCTGAGTTAAATATTTTGTATACTAACCCCTCCTTTGAACTTATAAACCATTTCCTAAGAATAAAATACTTCAAACCTTAGTTCCACACTCTTAACTATAGTACCTCATATTTTTTGCAGCCACCATGCCTAAATTTAATACTTATCTCAAGTAGGCCTAACTCAGTTTCACCACTATCCTCAACCTGTGATCTGCCCTGTCTTTTATTTTTATATTCACAGCCCAGCCAGAGGTTAAAATGGGTTATTCTATCATAAGATAAATAGAGAATGCCTGGTCAACCAGGCTGTTCTTGTTATTGGCCTGCAGGCCTACGCAGCCACACAGTCTAGTAGTAGTAGGTAGCTGTCAAGCTTCCCCGTGAAAGCTTGTACTATTGTTCCAACAATATTTCTGATATCTGCTGGTAGAAATTTAGCCGTGGACCAAGGTTGAAGAATTGAGACACTTATGCAACATATGTTGCATAAGTGTCTCAATTCTTCAACTTGTCGGTTTTCAAAAACCATTCATCACACGTGGACCAAGGTTGTTGACAGTGTCATCTAATTATATCCACAGTATAGCGACACCAATTTTATCAGTGTAAAACCAATCCAAGTCAGTGAGATAACCAAATGGTGAGGTGTTAAAATATACACATACAATTTTAATATAAATAATGTTGATAAATTAGCCACGTGCAACACTTGAGGAAACGTTTCGCCACGCAGTGGCTTCGTCAATCCATAGACAGGAGAATGGTGAAGAACAGGAGTCTGAGGTAATCAGTCCCTCAGCCTTGAGTCGATGTAATCAGTCCATCAATCTTGAAAAGAATTGACTGATTACATCGACTCAAGACTGATTACCTCAAACTCCTCCTGTTCTTCACCATTCTCCTTTGTATGGACTGATGAATCTACTGTGTGGCGAAACGTTTCCTCGTTAAAGATACCCAAGTATAGCACATGTGTCTAATTTATCAACTTGTCGGTTCTCTGAATCATTCATCTACATGATAAATACAGTGAGCAAACGATACTCAGGCCGAACTAAATAATCCTGTTGCCCCACCATCTGGCATACACATGACTACAGTGGGGAGATGAATCGTAAGTGGTAAGATGAACAAATTAATAAAAAAAATGCACCTTGTACTTGGTATCAGCTTTGCAAATCCTACTGAGGTTGCCACAGCAGTTGGAAATCATCTTGTAGATGAATGGTTGTCAGTATCTCTCGGGGTCTCCATCTATCTTTCCCGTCTTTCTTCAAGTGTGCCAGAGAGTTGCCGCCTTTAGACTTTTTTTTTTTTCTAGTAGAGAAGAGTCTTATAATGTGCGTTTTACGTTTCCAGAACTTGAGTCAACATTTTCCTATTGCTGATCGTCGGCAGCTGGACTATACTCCAACATTTACATCCGTCAGCTCTCTAGTCTTCGTACGTCTTTTCATTCTGGTTTGGTCGCAAAGGGTTCTTCCCCATCCATGGAAAACTGCCGTTGTTGTGCCTTTTCCTAAACCGGGTACTTTGGGCCATGATGCCTTTCACTATTGACCCATTGCTCGTACTAGTGCAGTTTGCAAGTTGATGGAATGTCTAATAAATAGACGTTTAGTGTGCTGTTTAGAGACAAACAGGTCTTTCCACTCGCCAATTTGGCGAGTTCCACCATGGATCCCTTACTTCGTTTAGACACTTATGTTCGTAATGTCTTTGCTAGTAACCGCTCGGTTATCGCAGTCTTTTTTTGATCTTGAAAAAGCATATGACATTACTTGGAGATATAGCATCTTGACCCAAGCTCATTCCTTAGGCCTCCGCGGCAATCTGCCTCTTTTCCTTAAACCTTCTTGTCTGAGAGTCATATCCATGTCTGGGTTGATAATCTGCTTTTCCATACTATATACAGGATGAAGGTATCCCTTAGGGATGTGTCCTTAACACTACTACTTTTATACTAGCTGTTTATGATCTGGCCTCTTGTTCTCCCATGTAATATTTGGTCATCACTCTATGTTGATGACTTTGCTATAGCTTGTGCAGGCACCAACTGCCACCTAGTAGCAACCTCTCTCCAGAATGCTGTCGACAGTGTTTCCCATTGGGCCACTACTCATGGGTTTAAATTTTCTGGTACTAGATTACTTTTACTAGACGTTCTGTTGTCTGTAATACTTCGTTAAATCTATATGGTTCACAGATAACTGAATGTGATATGGTCATATTTTTCGGTCTTCTCTTTAATAGCCAGCTGTCTTGGAAATCTCACATTACCTCACTGAAAGCAACTTGGTATAGCTGACTGAACTTCCTTAAAACCCTCGCTCATCTTTCTTGGGGGAAGGGGAGGGAGGGGCGGATCGTCGAACTCTCCTTCGACTTCATTCATCCTTACTTTTATCGAAACTAGATTATGGCTACCAGGTATATTCTGTGGCCTCTCCTGCAACTTTTTCTAAACTTGATCCCATTCATCATCAGGGATTACGTTTGTATCTAGGTGCTTTTCGTTCCTTGTCGAGAGTCTAAATGCAGAGGAAAATATTCCATCTTTGAACGATCGGCGTGATGCCCATTGCATCCGATATTTTGTCTGCTGTCATGACTTTCACGAACCTTCTATACTATATAGGATGGTAACGGGTGTTAGTAGAGGTCCATTATTTGACTGCCGCCCCTGTGTACGCTGTCCCTTTTCTCTTCGTATTCACTCGCTCTTGGCTTCTCTTCAGTTGCCCCCTTTATATGTTTATCTAGTATCTTAACTTTTCTCTTCCCCCTTGGAAGGTTACGACAGTTCGAGTCTCTTCTTTCCCACTGCCGTGAGCGATAGCTCAAATACTTACAGCTGCTTCTCGCTCCCTTTTTCTTAATCACTTCTGGTCTCATTCTCATGCCGTTGAAGTTTACACTGATGGATCTAAATCCATGGATAGTGTCAGATTTGCGGCAATGTTCCCGGAGAATGTTTTGCGAGGTCATTACCCTGGTAGGTTTAGCGCTTCTTTTTGATTATAATAATAATTGTGAGGTCATTTATTAGACTCGACTAGCATTTTCACAGCTGAACTGTATGAAATTCTCATAGCAATTGTACGTATTGCATCCAGGTCTACCTCAGTATTTTTGTGGTAGTCTCATACTCCTTTGGTGCTTTGCAGGCTATCAAAAAATTTAATTCGCCTCATCCCCTAGTTCATATGCAACTTTGGTTGCTCCGCATTTAGCAAAAATAAAGAAATCGTCCCTGATCATTTGGATGTCCAGGGCAATGAGCAGGCGGACTCTGTGACGTGGTCAATGGTCATGATCTTCACATTTCATATACGTTTGATGATGAGTTTCGAGAGTCTTTCTACCCCCTCCCCCCCGAGTCCGGCCATGGTCCAGGCTCGTCTGGTACTAGCCTGGTCAGTTGGGGTATTCCATTCTCAGACTATTTTGCTGCAATCTCTAGCCACCTTCGCCGTTGTTGGCAACAACGACTGCGAAGGTTGCTTAATAACAAATTATATTCTATCAAATTATATTCTATGAAGCCGTGTTTACAGTTCTGATCTTCTTGTCATCGGTGTCGTGGCACATCGGGCACATGCGTCTCTTTCCTGGGTATCTTTATAGAGAGGCTCCCAGTACCACTATGAGAATTGTCAGGTTCCAGTTTCAGTTTTCGGTATTCTGCTAGACTGTCTTGTCTACCAGTGGGCACGTGGAATTTACTTCTGACATCGTCACCGCTCTAATGCCTTTACTTTATCCTATCTCCTTGTTGATGGCCCCAGCGTTGACGCAGACACTCTCTGACTTTTTGACAATAACAGATTTATTACACAAACTTTGTACTTCCTTTAGCGCTCCTCGCCGCCCTTACTAACTCTCCCTCTTGTCATTCTCCACCCCTGCTAGTCTCTGATCAAGCATGTTAAACCTTTAGCATGCCTTACTGTGCTGCGCTGTATAACCCTCGTGGTTTTAGCGCTTAGTTATTCCGTATACGGACGAGTATGATGCTGCAACCACACTAGAAGGATTGCAGGTACTTCCACTTGCAAATCCTCATAGTAAATCAGAGAAAGTTGGGGACATTAGTTACCCAGATTGCCATGTGAAAGAACGCGACACTACAGAGAAAGTGGAAGTATCTCAAAAAAGAACATTTTTTACACAGATGGACAAACAAGTAGACCCAGAAAAAAAGGGATAAACAAGGAAGTGAAACAGGAGGTATAGAGGCGTATGGTAATAAGGACAGATCAAAGTCGTCGTACACACAGCAGAATCGAACGTACAACAGGCAGGTACACACCCAATGCTGGAGAAAGAAGGGACACATAACCAAGCACCCTACGAGATAGTACATTACAGGGGCACTAACAAAACCCACACTAAACCAAAACAATCTAAATAATAAATTCTCATTCCTGTTTGCAAACATTCAGGGTTGAAAATGAAATTAGAATGACGAAGTTAGCTACATTATTGGACTCCCACAGAAACAAATGCTATGTCTGACGCATTTACAGAAGGGGATGTTTCGGATGGTGAGAGTGAGACCAAATTCAATTCAAATCTTTCAGAGAGACCAGAGACCAATATCCTAAAATACAAGAGCACATTGACCTTGAAGCCACTCAGATGTTGCACTATCAAGTAATCAGAATGAAAACGTTGAAGCTAATGAGATGTGAAACCGAAATTATCGAATGAAAAGTAGTATTTCTTTTTTTTCTAGTTTCTTAAAGAAAAGTAAATTGGAATCTACACAGGCGAATTCTTCAAGTAAAACTGACCAGCTTTTAAGTATATAAGTAGGTTTTGTGTAAGCTCAATACACATAACATACAAATTTTTACTAACGATCTCGAGGGCACACATGTTATAGGCACCTTAAGAACATTAAGTGATATAACCTAGGATAAAATAAAGTCCAACTGATGAGAAGAGAAATTCTCCAATTATTTCACAGAAACCAGTTTGACTCGCAAAATCTTAATAACACGATTGCAGACAAGCCGCGGAACAGTTGTATATAAATATACCTAGTTGGGTGAATCTTATTAGAGCCAGCTGGCCAAGTTGTTAACGCACTGGCCAAGACTCACTTGCCATGGGTTCCAACCCCACCTGTTCCCTAATTTTTTAAAAACCAATCTGATTAATAAAATTGGCACATGATAGCTTGCACACCTAACATCGAAATTGTTCCTTTGAGGGAAACACATAACACTAAAAGTTTACAGCCTATCATAAGATGTATTTTCCAGTTGTTTCACAAAATTCCACAAAAGTTGTATGTACATAACCTAAACCCATGAAGCATTCCATTCATTTCATTTGATACATCAGCCATTGAAGACTGATGTCGTTCACAATTGTTATATTTTAGTAAGAGGAAAGCACTAAGTCTGTAGGGATTATATATGGCCTGTGGAATGGGAGGCATTAAAATTCGGTCCAAGCAAGAGGAAGATAACTCCAGTCCCTTGGATCTGAAGCTTCTCACCATCATCAAGGCAAAATATTGCAATAATTAATGGGGCAAAATGACATCTATACACTCCATGTACAATACACCACTGTTGAAATGTTGAAGCTATTTATTGGAACCTATTTCCAGCTGTCACACTGAAACACCTGGGAATGGCCTATGTAGCATTATGCTGTGTAGCATTATGCTATGTAGCATTATGCTGTGTAGCATTATGCTGTGTAGCATTATGCTGTGTACCATTATGCATTATGCTATGTACCATTATGCATTATGCTGTGTACCATTATGCATTATGCTATGTACCATTATGCATTATGCTATGTACCATTATGCATTATGCTATGTACCATTATACATTATGCTGTGTACCATTATGCATTATGCTATGTACCGTTATGCATTATGCTATGTACCATTATGAGAAAGCAAACGTAAATGTTGCTGAGAATGTTCCAAAAATTAGAAAAGTTTCTCCTTGTTAATCTTAAAAAACACTATACGGATTTTTTCCCGGTTTACTTTTTTTTTTTTAATTCTCTATTTAAAATTCTATAGAAGACTTTAAGAAAAAAAATGGGATTTTGATTATTTTAAAAATAAAATTTATTAAAATTAGCACTCCCCACAGCCCAAAATTAATACATAAATACTTCCTTTTTTAAATACTCCAGCATTTAGGGGTAAGCCAGTGGAAGTCCTCGGTCAGATGACCAAATGCTCCAGCTGTGGGTCATCATATGATTAAAACCCGTGTCAGGAAATACTTGTCCTTTTTCCTGACAAACCTTACCTAACCTTAATTAAACTGGCAAATTGGATGACAAGCTGCATTTTAATAAAACCCACCAATGGTAAAAGTTTAAAGCCGTTCAGAAAAGGCATTCTCCAATAATTGATTAATTCCAACAATTCAGAGTTGTTTTTTTACTTTCAGTAAAATTTCAAATTGCACATAATGGGAGTAAACTTGTGAGGTATCATCCTTCTTATAGAATCAGGTTAAACTTGTGGGGGTATCATCCTTCTTATGGAATCGTCAGTCGGAGGAAGCATTCTTTAGTTATTAAATGAAAAATAAATATCGTTGTTCAGTAAAATTAGAAAAATTGTCATTTATACCGCCCAGTGGCAGCATGAGCCATGTATTCAGGAAACCACACCATTGGTGATAAATTGAAGCCGATTAGGTAAGTCGTTCTGCAGTTATGGCACCAGCGTCCCAGGATGCTGGGAATAGGTTCAGCAACTTCGGTTATAAGATACGTCAACATGCCAGTTCCAAGAATTTAGTCCTCGTTATCGTACACAAGTCTTGAAAATTTGAAGTGGATATATGAGGCGCTTTCGAATTATGAGCGAAATAAAATAAAAAAAAAACATGGAGGAAAAAATAAATAAAAAAAACTGGCAACCTTTTAAAGATCCCCTTCCAGTTAGTCGATTGTTGTGGGTCGAATTGCGATAGATAGGCTTTGAAATGGGCTGAAGTTGAATGCATTCCTTAACCTGTACATCGAATTATGTATAACTAATATACGAAATCCGTCTGCATTATTAAAGCAGGACTAATAATTTAGCCATAGCACTACTGCCATTGGAGGCATAACAGAACAGTTATCTCAAGAGGAAGGATTAACCATCACTTAAATCTGTTAATCCAGGGCGAGAGCAGCCATTCAGGATGGTGAATGTACCTCTCAATCTCGCCCACATCCAAATCATTCTTGAAGGTCAGAGCTGGCGGGTGTGTAAGCAAGTCCAGTGATGGCAGTTCCTACGTCTGCCATGGTTGTGGTGGTTGCTGCTGCTCTCATCGTTGTCTCCGCCACCATTTTCCTCCTCATACATTCTGCTATACGCAGGCATCACAATAACAGTTAGTTCTCGTGTTACACTCAAAATTAATTTGCATGAAAACTTATTAACATAGAACTGCAGCCTTTAATTTCTGTGACGAAAATTTTTCAATTTAAGTATCCCAAGAGGTTATTGTTTGTTTAATAAATTGCTTTGTCTTCATGATAAATTTACTTGAGCAAAGAGGCCGTCCTCCAGCCCTCACAAAATGTGGGAAATCGTCTTGATTTTACTGTTGCGCATTTTCCTTGAGAAAATTCCCTGCAAGGTTTGTCGCATCGTGTCTTAGTGGTTAGATGTAAGAAATATTGATTTTAGGTTATGGTAAACTAATTTACCATAAACTAGCAAAAATGAATTGTTCCATAGCACGAGAAAGTTCAGAAATTGAGGCTGTGTAATACGTAAGTTTAGTGTAAAAAGTCAGGTCTGTTTTCTAGAAATTCTTTCTGTAAGTAGTCTAGTATCTTTATTTCCTGGTTATTATCATCATTATTATCTTAGGTGTAAAAACACATAATTAATCATACAAGACTCCCTCTTTGACTTTTTTGACAGCAACAGATTACTCAAACTTACAGTTTCTTAACTCGACCTCTGTTATACTCTGCACCCTCACTAGTCTCTGGTTAAGCATATTAAACCTTTTAACATACCCTGCAGCGCTGTATGACTCGTGAGTTTAACTCTTAGTTATGATGATGGCGATGAGGATGGTATAATGATAATAATAATAATAATAATAATAATAGAGGCTTCAACTTAATTGAAATTCTTAATTTTAACAATTATTTTGTCTAATTATTTTGAATTAGTATTTGATGGCGCAGTAAATATTAAGTCAGATAGTTAATGTAAATAATTTGTCATTGGAAACTCTTTATGAACAAGGTCAACCTGTTTTAATTAGCAACGTTAGATTTTTGTTCGATGGATTTATAACACCGTTACCCTCAAGGGAGGTTCCTTGATGCTGGTGAAGGGCTCTTGATCTAGGGAATTGAATCTGTGCTCCGGTTCCCTGAATTATGCCTGAATACCTTACATCCCCCCCAAATGTGCTGTATAATCCTACGGGTTTAGCGCTCCCCATGATAATATAACGGTGTTTCTATATACATTACACTGTTTTAGTTAAGGTTAGGTTAGCATAAGTGAATCAATTGAATTTAACCAGTTATACCATTACATAAGTACTGTTTTACTATTGAATTTGTTTTGACAAAACAACAATAAAAACGAGGAACTATGGATAAAACAGAGTTTAATCCTTTTGCAAAACCATCATTCTTATTTCTTGCTTCCGATATCTTTAAAGCAACGGATTTATAATTCTGACCATATTTCCAACCCCATCCATAAAAAATCCATTTGTGATGTATAATGTAAACAAATTTCTAGTGTAAGAACTTTTTTTCACAAAAAAGGTAGTAGATATTTAGTTGGAACGTTTGTGTAGTCAAGTTAACATATGAGTGAGTATGGTGGTGATGGTCATTTTGATGATGTCAGCATCGTAGCGAGTTGTCTACACTAATCCCCTTAGTTAACGGGTAACACTGTGGTAAGCTGTCAGCGCTTATCCCTGTACGGAGCTGTCAGCATTATGGTGACATGTTAGCAATACGGTCCGCTGCCAGCAGTATTGAGCTTTCAGCATTGTAGTGAATTGCCAGTACCGAGTGAATTTCCAGTACCCAGTACTGTCTATGTACCTGTTACTGTTACACATTACTCATGAATGTTCGAGAGGGAGGGAGAGTCCGGCAGAACAAGATATTTACTGTTGGTGACAAATGGCTTGTGTGTTTTGTATAGACGTTTGTATGTATCTGACATTGGAACACTCCCCTGGCTTTACTGTTTAAGGCCTATCACCACCGCCCTTGAAGATTTTTATATGTAATGCACAGGGTGGGCAGATTTTTAGAGGTGATTCATTTGTGGGTGAGGTAGAAGGCCGCTACGCCCAGACTAGCTCTATATAAGGACTCTTGGACGATGTTGGTGTGCCAAGCGAGCTTCATAATGCACGTGCTATCTTGCTTTGAAAATTAACAAGTAGTTTCTAGCTCGTATTAAAAGACAGGTAATTTCTGTCATCCTAATACACAGTCTCCATCTCATTTCCTTAGTACACGAATATTTTTTATCTCATTTCCTTAATAGGTGATTGTATTTCATTTCCTTAAGAATAGACAGGTAGTTTCTATTTCATTTTCTTAAGAATAGATAGCTTGGCTGTAACCCCTGGCAGGCCTTGTATTTTGTACCATGCCGACTAGGCCTGGTGTTGCCGTCAGGCGGGCTTAGACCTGAATCTACAAGACCATCATTTGCTCTCACTTTCTTAGCATTAACAGATGTTACTCACCCTTACTCTCTCGCTAGGCCTTGGCTAAGGCTCCCACCAAAGATTATTATTGTCTTACCAGAGATTTATTTAGATGTATCTGGTTGTAGCAGAATAAAAAAAAAACTATCATAGCATATTTGGTGATAGCGGTAATTGCAGCAGTTGTGTTATGCTAAATAATATAATCTTTATTTACTACAAGTACATGTACAAGGTATACAGCCCTAGCTGACAACAATGACATACTACTACATAGAAAGCCACTTGTTATGCGGTGCATTTCGGACAAATTAGGTCAGTGTCCCAGGATGCGACCCACACCAGTCGACTAACACCCAGGTACCCATTTTACTGATGGGGAACATAGACAACAGGTGGAAAGAAACACGCCCAATGTTTCTACTCTGGCTGGGAATCGAACCCAGGCCCTCGCCGTGTGAAGCGAGAGCGTTAACCACCAGGCCACCAGAGCCCCTAGGAAGGTGGAAGTCACAAGCTACTTCATCATCACATTCAAGGAGCATCAATCTACCAGAAAGTTACCCTCTTGCTGTGTCTTCTAACCACGTTACTGACACAGACATGCAAGATTTATGCCCAAACACGCTTAATTTCCTCGGGAAACCTTTGCAGCATTAACTGGGTTCTTCTCAACAATAGTACTGTCCTTAACAATGTGTTCAGCGTCACCTGTACTTTGCTGCCTGTTGCTACAGCTCCATAGCACATCATCGAGATGCAGGTACAACAGAGGTGGGTTTAGTGGTGTTTTTTCCGTTGGAGTGTCCCCGGTGGTCGAGCTCATCCTGGGCTCCACATGGGTGTGTGAGAGGCGGTAATTTCTGGCATTGCCTCACCACCTACTCTTATGCTGTCTTCGTGACTTTCTGGCCAAAGCTTTGTATCAAAGTGCCTAAGCCACTCAAAGCGATGTGGATGCTCTTGCCACGCATGTCTTACCCTACACCTAACTGACTCATCTGTAGCTGGGAAAAAGTCAAAGCCATGTTCACTGCCTTCCTTGATAATAGTCAAAGAGGTTACGATTAAACGAAGAACTGAACCCTGGATTACTGCTGAGATATTAGATAATATCAAATTCACAGATCAGTTGCTTTAAAGACAGGATATTGCAGTGCTAAATGAATTTCAAAGGGTTACCTGGAGGTTATTCCGGGGATCAACGCCCCCGCGGCCCGGCCCACGACCACGCCTCCAGGTGGATCAGGGCCTGATCAACTAGGCTGTTACTGCTGGCCGCACACAGTCCAACGTACGAGCCACAGCCCGGCTGATCCGGCACTGACTTTAGGTATCTGTCCAGCTCTCTCTTGAAGGCAGCCAGGGATTTATTGGCAATTCCCCTAATGCTTGATGGGAGGCTGTTGAACAGTCTTGGGCCCCGGACACTTATGGTGTTTTCCCTTGGTGTACCAATGGCGCCCCTACTTTTTATTGGGGGCATTTTGCATCGCCTGCCCAGTCTTTTACTTTCGTAGGTAGTGATTTCTGTGTGCAGATTTGGGACCATTCCTTCCAAGATTTTCCAAGTGTAGATTATGATATATCTCTCCCTCCTGCGTTCCAGTGAGTACAAGTCAAGTGCTTCCAAGCGTTCCCAGTAGTTAAGGTGCTTGACAGAACTTATACGTGCAGTAAAGGATCTCTGTACACTCTCTAGATCTGCGATTTCACCTGCTTTGAATGGAGATGTTAATGTACAGCAGTATTCCAGCCAAGAGAGAACAAGTGATTTGAAATGGATCATCATTGGCTTGGCATCTCTCGTTTTGAACGTTCTCATTATCCATCCTATCATTTTCTTTGCACGTGCGATCGTGGCACTGTTGTGATCCTTGAAAGTGAGATCCTCAGACATTACTACTCCCAGGTCCCTTACATTATTTTTCCGCTCTATTGTATGGCCAGAGTCTGTAGTATACTCTGTTCTAGTTATTATCTCCTCCAGTTTTCCATAACGGAGGAGATAATAACTAGAACAGGTAGGGAACAGGGTGCAGAGGCTCATGAAAAGAGCAAAGGCAAGGTATTATTGCTCAAAAATCGAAGAATACAGGAATAACCCCAGAAAGCTCTGGCACAAACTGAAACAGCTGGGGTATAGCCATAAATCCGTAGATAGATCTAACGTAGTGCTAAATATCGATAACGAGGTATGCCAGGAAACAACTAAAGTGGCACATTGTTTTATTTCATATTACACATCTGCTGCATCAACACTAGTAAGTAAACTGCCAGCTGCATCACATATCTTTAACACAGACTCCTATAAGTTTAAAACATACTACATTAATAAAGGTGTCACCCCAAACAGTTGCCAACTAGTGGGTGTATCTTATGATTTCGTGCGAAAAGAAGTAAGTTAAACCCAACTAAGAGCACCGGTCCAGATAACATCTCGGCTAAGTTCCTAAAAGATGTAAAGTAAAAGGACACAAGTGCAACTAATGTAACATTTTTATTGTGGCAACGTTTCGGTCTCCAGGAGCTTTGTCAAGCCGTTACAAACAATACATGGGCACAGAGGGTATGTATATATAGGCTCAGAGTGAGGTGCAATAAAGATTCTCATATGCTGCATAAGTGTCTCAATCTTCAACTTGTCGGTTTTTCAAACCATTCATCACAACTGTCAGACACTGCAGCATCATGGGATCTTGTTACAAAGAATTCTTCAACACTTGTTCAACCTTTGGACGAAGACCTACTTCGACTAGTGGATGGTACCACTATGACCCCGCCTCCGCCTGCTTCACCTCACCTCACTACAGTATATAAGCCACGTCTACGGCCCTATGCTGTACATTCTACAAGATTGATGGACTGAACACATCGACTCCAGGCCGAGTTACTGATTACCTCATACTCCTCCTCTCCTTACGCCTTCCTCTTTGTATTGGACTGATGAAGCCACTGTGTGGCGAAACGTTTCCTGAATAAAGATTCTCATATGCTGTGTAAGTGTCTCAATCTTCAACTTGTCGGTTTTTCAAACCATTCATCACAACTGTCAGACACTGCAGCATCATGGGATCTTGTTACAAAGAATTCTTCAACACTTGTTCAACCTTTGGACGAAGACCTACTTCGACTAGTGGATGGTACCACTATGACCCCGCCTCCGCCTGCTTCACCTCACCTCACTACAGTATATAAGCCACGTCTACGGCCCTATGCTGTACATTCTACAAGATTGGTGGACTGAACACATCGACTCCAGGCCGAGGGACTGATTACCTCATACTCCTCCTCTCCTTACGCCTTCCTCTTTGTATTGGACTGATGAAGCCACTGTGTGGCGAAACGTTTCCTGAATAAAGATTCTCATATGCTGCATAAGTGTCTCAATCTTCAACTTGTCGGTTTTTCAAACCATTCATCACACACTAGTGGTGGTAATAGTAGTAGTAGTGATATAAGTTGTAGTAGTAGTGGTAATACAGTATGTTAGAACAATCAACTCGCACATGAGTTAAAAGGATATAAAAGCTATAACTTGGGTAACATTTTAGATTTAGATTTTGCCACCGAAGTGGCTAGTTTATTGTGCACCCCATATCCATCCTGTGGACGGTAGCGCGAGAGCATATGGATACACAAAAGGCCTAGGAACTAGGCCCCCAAAGGGTTAACAGGAATACATATGGATTTATATCTACATATCTATAGTTCACTTATCTGTTACAAGCAAATTTAGGAAATTTGCTTAGTATATCTGGTATCTTATTTTCATTAATAAGATATCTTGACATGTCACATAGGTTATTATACTGTCTGTCTCTGTATTCCTCAATAAGTGGACAATTAAGCACATAGTGTTCAAGAGAATGACCATATGCCTGATCACATAATTTACATTTAGTTTGATCATCATCTGTGTGTCTCCCAAACTGCCAGAAGTACTTGTAACCAAGCCTAAGCCTGGCCACTACAACATCAGTCAGTCTGTTCACATTGCAAGTTGCTCCATAAACATACTTATCTACGTTCATGTTATCATAGTGGGTTATAGATCTACTCAGGCTTCTAACTGCATTCCTATAACAATCATTTTCATTATTTACTTCTCTCCTAATATTATTCCTAATGCTAGACACAGTTATACCAAAGTTATATTCTACATTCTCCTTCTCGATACTCTTCTTGGCTAACATATCAACTTTATCATGAAGGAGTAATCCAATGTGTGATGGGATCCATAGCAATTGTACATTAATTCCTTTGTCCCTAATTTTTGAGTATCTATACCTGGCTTCCCCAATGAGCATGTTGTTGGAGTCATTATATGAGCCAAGAGCCTTCAATGATGACATAGAATCATTAATGATGATAGAGTCAAGCTCAGTGTCATAGGTTAGCTTTAGCGCCATTAGGATTGCAAACAATTCAGTTTGCAGTGTAGACGCCCAGTTGTTAATTCTTATGCCTAACTCAACAAATTTATTATCGTTCTTAACTAGGGAGGTGGCAACAAATTTGTTGAGTTAGGCATAAGAATTAACAACTGGGCATCTACACAGGTTAGACAAATATTTCTATAGGAGGCTGGATAGAGAAGGCCTGTTTCAGTGCTCATTCTCTGTAATGTGCTTTGTGTAGTATTAACAGGAGAGATTGTGTGATGGCAAGGTTTACTGTTTTCAGGAGGATTCTTGCTAAGACTTCAGAGATGGTGAAGCTGCCTTTGTTTTGTTTAATTGCATTAGAAACAGCTATTAGTGAAGATTCAAGGCATTTGCGTCTGCGGAAATTGGTTTCTTTGATCACTAATTGGGCGTCCCTGAATTTCATGAGATGATTGGTGGAATTTCGGTGTTGTACACAGGCGTTGTTCAAGTTATCGTTCCTACATGCGTAAATGTGTTCATTGAGGCGGGTGTCGAGGTTTCTTGCTGTTTCACCTACATAAATCTTGTCGCAGCCTCCACAGGGTATAGTGTAAACCCCTGCGTTGACTGGCTCATGGTGCTTGGATTTTGTTCTTGTTAGATCCTTTATTGAAGTGCTGGAAGCGATGGCGACTCTAGTCTTAGCTTGTGAAAGTACATTAGAAACATTCAGTGCAACCTGGCTGTTGGGAAGAATTATAACTTTGTTAGGAGTGGTGTTGGTGCGTGGAGAATTAATGATCTGAAGAGCTCTTTTCTTGCAGTCTTTGATGAAAAAGGAATGAAAATGTAAATCAGTGAAGGTTTGGTGAATATATGTACATTCCTCGTCAAGAAACTCAGGACTACAAATTCGGTATGCTCTTAGGAAAAACCCGATGATGATGCCTCTTTTGGTCTTGGTATCTTGACTGGAATAGAAGTGTGTGAGATCATTTTCATTGGTAGGTTTCCGACAAACTTGAAATCTTAGGTTGTTGTCTACTTTGTGGATGAGGACGTCTAGGAAAGGTAGCTTGTCATTGGACTCTTCTAGTGTAACTGGATCGCCGGTTCAACTGCGTTGAGCCTTGCCTGAAGATTCCGTACATCAAAACGTTTAGGAGTTATTACGAGGACGTCGTCCACGTAACGTAACCAAGTGACGCTTGAAGGGATGATGTTGGCGATGTGTTCGGACTCTAGGTGTTCCATGTACAGGTTGGCTAAGACGGCACTGATGGGGGACCCCATTCCCATGCCGTAGGTTTGTTTGATGGTGCCTCTGAATTGCCAGTCCCAATTGCGCACTTAATAAGTTTGTCCATCACCATTAATACCGTTCCTGAGGGGTTCAAGGAGGCCAGAGTTGCTCCTATATTCAGGAAAAATAGTAGGTCTGATGTTAGCAACTATAGGCCTGTTAGTATACTCAGTGTGATGTCCAGAATTTCTAGAGGAGGTGGTGTACTGTCAAGTAGGTCTGATGTTAGCAACTATAGGCCTGTTAGTATACTCAGTGTGATGTCCAGAATTTCTAGAGGAGGTGGTGTACTGTCAAGTAGTTAAGTATCTTAATGACAAAAACATTAACCAGAGTTACCAGTCAGGTTTTAGGGGATCTTACTCGACCAACACCTCCCTAATTAATCTGATGGACTACCTGAGAACTGAAATGTAGCTAGGGAATGTCACAGGTATAGTAAACTTAAGCTTACGAAAGGCCTTCGATACAGTAAACCACAATATATTATGTAAGAAACTACAAGCTATCGGCATAGGTTCTGTAGACTTGTTTGAGTCCTACCTGAGCAACAGGAAACAAATTGTCAAGATCAACAACGCAGAATCACAACCCCTGCCGATAACATGTTGGGTTCCCCAAGGTACTATTCTGGGTCCCTTATTGTTCCTATGTTATATGAATGACATGCCCGTCAGTGTCAAGTGTAAGCTTCTATTGTATGCAGATGACAGTGCTCTGTTAGTGTCAGGTAAAGACCCACAAGATATAGCTAATGTACTGTAACTGAAACTGGAGTCCTGCAGCAAATGGTTAGTAGACAACAAGTTATCGTTACACCTCGGGATAACGGAAGCCATACTCTTTGGCACGAAACATTAACTTAAAAGGGTAAATAATTTTAATGTCCAGTGTAATGGGGAACCCATCACTTCAGTTTCCTCAGTGAAATATCTGGGAATCCCCTTTGACCTAAGCATGTCAGAATTGATAGGGAACAGTGAAGCAAAGAAATCGAATGCCAGACTAAAGTTCCTAAACAGACAAGCACAGTGTCTGCCTACTGAGGATGGCGGGACCCTATGTCTGGCTCTTATACAATGTCACATAGACTACTCATGGCACTCTGCCTTCACACACACACACACACACAAAAAAAAAAAAAAAAAAAAAAGACTACAAATCACCCAGAACAAAATAGTAAGATTCATCCTGGACCTGGGTCCAAGAGAGCATGTAGGCCAGGATGAATTACAAAAACTGGATATGCTGAATGTTGAAGACAGAGTAAAACAACTGAAGTTAAATCACCACTATAAAATTGCTCACATTGTTCAGAATATCTTACTGCCTCTCTATTTGAACACTAATTTCTTTGTTTTTATCATTACTGATTTATGAGATATCATATTTTCTTTATGCTTTTCTACGGTTCATTGGTAATTTTTGCTCCCTTCTGAAGTACTGCAACATTTGTTTACTTCACACGCCCATACCTCTATCTTCTGTCAGTTTAAAGCAGTGGTTGCCAAACTTTTTCAGGCTGCCGCCCCCCTGGCTCTCAGGCCACATCCTTAGCGCCCCTCCCCCACACACTTATGAGCACATATCAGGTTGACTGCAAATTCAAAACAACAACTAATGCAACACTATAAACAAGCATATTTCGTAAGTAAAAAATTAACAGCGTAAATCAATTTATTTAATATGAAAGGGTAAATTTACATTTCATCTGTAACTACAATGTCTTCACAATTTTAATGAGCTGAATGTGCTTGGTGCAGGGACATCAGGTTCTCAACATCAGGCCTGAAGGCACTAAGAAGTTATGGATCCCCACATTTAGTAATTTTCAATCTGTTCCTTTGCTCCGAAAGCAGCTTGGCGACTGCGCTGAAGCCTCGCTCTACACAATATGATGTTGGTAAGGCAATTAAGTACATCTTGACTTTGTTCCACAGTGCGGGATAGCTTTCGTGTTACTTAAGTGTTCGTGACTTAGATTTTGTCTAAACTCTACCTTGGTTCTGATACTACCCTACCGCCTTCTTCTTCCTCAACACCTTCCCTGGATCTTTACACTGCCCCTACTTTGGGAATCACTGGTTTAAAATCTTACACAACTCCACAAAAGCCTTCTCGATTGAAGTGGCCAAGACTGTCACCCCCTGCACCAGAGGGATATACCCCTTCCCTTGCATACATATCGTGTTTGTCATAGAATTTATCTCAGTTGTCAGTGAATGGGACTGCAAGATCCTTGCAGTACCTGTCTAGCCAGTAATTTAGACCAATTGCCCTAAGCATCCATTCAGTGCCCACTCTTCTAGGCAGAGTGCTATATGATAGGAATTCCACCCTTTGACCTCATTAAATCTATAGCTGTTCTGTACTTCGTTAATTCCTGTCCCCAGCTTTTCTCAGTATCGTTTCCATCAGCACGGAGCTACCCCACATTAGTGTGGGTGTGGACACAGCGGTGTGGGGTGTGGATACAGTGGGGTGTGTACACAGTAGTGTGAGGTTTGTGGTGAGGACAGGTGGTCGGCAGGAAATACCCTGATACCCCTCTTCCCTGGTCTCTTCCTCTACACATCCTCCCTCCTCGACCCATCCACCTCACTTTCACTACTTTACCTCTTCTTCCATTACCATTTCCTCCATTACCACCACTCGTACCTCCCCAGTTCTCCACTACCTTTACCATTCATACCAACTCTATTCTCCACTATCCACCGCCACCACAAACCACCACCATCTCCACCTCCTCCATCTCCATCCTCCACCCTCCCCATCTCGTGTCCAGTCTCCAGCAGGTGTTGACTGTTGAGTAGCTCAGTGTATTGCGCTAGTGGGTGTAGTGTAGACGTTACTCTCGCCTTCCGTGAACTATCTATCCTTGCTCTGGCTTTCTTCTCAAAGCTGAAACTTTCTAGGCCTTTCATCACCCTTCCTTGTAAGGGTCAGGCTCAGGAATTCTCCCTCAAAAGTTAAGTACCATAGTGAATCGCCGCTTTTAAGTGTGAAACTCCAACTTTGTGTCTACTGAATGGCTAATTGAAGGAGTATTGAGCGTAACCTCATTTGGACAGTTCTCTGACTCTTACAGCCTCAAACTTATAACAGTTTGCTGTTGATGAAGATAAATAATCCACGCTATCTTTAGTTTTGATTTTGAATAATTAAATACGTTCAATGTTTGAGGCATTTAGATAAGTTTGATGAAATCTGTTCCAAGTCTGTTATCGTCAGACTTAGTAGAGGTGAGGAGCACATTCCAGTGTGCAGGAGTGGCCAGGACGCTACTAGTAAGCAGTGGCCTTAGGCTCGGGTATTAACTGTCTGCTGCCTTCACCCTTCCCAGCGTTCTAACCCACCACACATACGCTTTCGCAGGTTCCCCATCTCACTAATGTACACAACCCCCAGTACTAGCGTACACACAACCTCAACACTGACGTACATCCAATCCTCAATATTAGTGTACATACAACCCGCCCAACGCTGGTGTACACACAACAACAAAGGCTCAAAGGCTCGTGTCAGGACTTCGTTCCTGGCGAATGAGGTTGATTCCATGCATTAGAATCTTTGCCTACAAAAATGGGCTGAAGGCACTGAATTTGTACTCTGGAAAGGCGTAGAACTTGTGGAATATGATTGAACTTTACGAATGAAAATCAGAAATTAATAAAGGGCTATAAATAACGTACTGAAAATATTTAACCAAGACAGAACTCGCAGCATTAGGTTAAAGTTGGACAAATTTAGATTCAGAAAGGATATAGGAAGGCGCTGGCTTGGCAATACAATTGTGAATAGGTGAAACAAACTTGCAGGTAACGTTATTGAAGAACGTTGCCTAGCTCTAAAAGTCGATCGGACAGGTGCATGTGTGAGTCTGCAGCACCGGCCAGTAAGCCTGCTGTAGTGCTCCTCTTTCGAAATTTATTTAGGTACAGTTTTACACAACACTGAATGCTTACAATTATCTTACATAGTAACATATACAGTACTAGCATAATTATTTTTATTTTTTTGAAAATTCGATATTTTTCCACTAAAAGGTCAATTAAACCAGTTTCATGGATTTCATGGATTTATTTTTATTCTTTAGTACAGGTCAGTTATTTTACATTATTATTTGGTTTAACCATCCCTAGCATCCATAAGTGCTTTTATACGTGTGGGTATGCCAACGAACAAAGTTTTGCACAATTCCTTGATTCTGGCAGAAAGAAACCAAACCTCAGTAAGGGTTCTATGAGTTACACTTTGGTTGTAATGGAGACTTCAATACACTCACCCCTCAAGGAAGGTTCCTTGATGTTGGTGAGGGGCTCTTGATTTAGGGAATTGGATCTGTGCTCCAGTTCCCCGAATTAAGCCTGAATGCCTTCCACATCCCCCCCCCAGGCGCTGTACAATCCTCCGGGTTTAGCGCTTCCCCCTTGATTATAATAATCAATACACTCAATAGGGTTCATGTCAGGGGAATTCCCAGCCTATGGGAGCAACTCAGCGCCATTTTGTGCAAACCACGTCTTCTCTGATTTTGCTTAGTAACACGGGGCTAAGTGTTGCTGGAATATCCAACGTCCATCACCATATCAGTCCCTTAGCTGAGGCAGTAACTTGCGTTGTAGTACTTCTATATACTTAACCTAGTTCATGATATCCTTAACAATGTGCAAACGACTAGTTCCATGAAGAGAAATGGCTCCTTGATCGTCTTCTTCAGACGCAAATTCCTCACCTGACCGCCTTCTTACAATCAGCACACGGTCATCCAGTACTGCAATGGTTGATTCATCAGAGAACACCACCTGCAACAATGGAAAAGACAATAGAAGTGGTGGAACAACCAGAGAAGATGAATGGTAATCTTAACATCACCTGAAACAGTAGAAAATAGAAGCTGAATGGTAATCTTATTTTTTTTCAATAGAATTGTCATTTTACTAATAATGTTCTTTTATGAACAACAAATGAACTGAATGGCTAATTTTAATTCTTACTAAGTCCCATTGTTAAAAAAATTGAGACACTTATTTATACAACATATGGAACTCTTTATTAAGGAAACGTTTTGCCACACAGTGACTTCAGTCCAATGCAAAGCAAAGAGGGGTAAGGAGAGGAGGAGTTCGAGGTAATCAGTCCCTCAGCCTGGAATCGGTGTGTTCAGTCCATCACTCTACAAGTGATACAACAAATTCAACAAGTCATTTGAGTGTAACAGTACGGTATACGAATATTAACTAGGCAAGAAATCACTTTCCTCCTCCTCTGTGGCTTCACTCATTATTTATTATTCCTAAACTGCTAATATTGAGACTGGCCGTGACCTGGTCAGGCAGCCCGTTCAACTCTTACTGCTATTGTAGTTTGAGGCTTGGTCACCTACTGCAAAATTTGTGTTCATTATCCGTAGTACCATACTAACTTTGGTTCCTTACCTTGAGAAAATTCGTAGCAAGATATTTCGACCACTGAGCAATTTTGTAAATATGATTCAAGCTTCAGTTGTTTTACCCTATCTTCAATATTAAGTATTTTCAGTTTTTTATAATTCAGTCTAAATGCTCTCTTGGACACATGTCCAGGATGAATTTCATTTTATTCTGGGTAAGTTGTAGTTTTTTAATTGTTTATTAACACAGAGCACAATAAAGAGCAAGAATAATCTACATGACATTGTAAAAAAAAAAAAAAGATATATACATGGTCCTGGGAGACTCAGTGTAGGCACTGTGCCAGTCTCAAGAGGAACTTTGATCTGGCATTTGCTATTTTTTTTTTTGACTATGCTGCTCACTATCAACTCTTCCGACATGCAAGGTACCGTAGTAAAATGTTCGCCATTACATAGTACATTAAACTTATTTATTTATTTTGCAGTTTCCTTTTAGTATAAAAAATATGGCTTCATTTTGCCTGAGTGAATTGATATTTTTTTTTACTAATCATTTCCTATTACAGTAAGAGGTTTGCAGATGGTGCAAAATACTTCAAATGAAATGCAGAGATGCATTGAGTACACTAACGGAAAACTGATTAAGTGTGAAGGGACCAAGACTTTTCAGGGTTCAAACATTTTACATACCGGGGATTACCAACAAACTTTTGGCTGCGCTCAAGAAAGATTTGGACAAGTTTTTAAACTAGTGACTGATTATCCAGGCTGTGGTGTTTGTGTAAGATTTTGTGCGGCTAGCATCAACAGCCTGGCCATACACCAGGAGGCCTGGTTTGAGACCGGGCCGAGAGAGTTTTGACAGTTGGAACACACTCCGGGTAGACAAGCCCGTCCTCTTTTCAAAGTTTATTCTCTATAAGGATTACAATGCTGAGTTTACAGAATTTGGTTATTGTGTGGTTTACATGTAGTAAAATAATAATTACAGAGTGTACCACTAGAACACCTAGCATGGCTAGGCATTTCGGGCAGACTTAAATTAAATCTTAAGTTTAAAATATTACAAAATTATGAGGTAAGTTGGTATTATGGCTAAGTGACTAAATACTAGTTTGTGAGTTTAGCAATGTGAATGCTTTTGTTTTGGCACTATACATAGTTTCAGTATTGGAGTATCACAGGTTGAGATTGATATTTCTGTTTATGGTCAAATGGGTGAGTGAGTGTAAGTGTTAACCACCAGGTGGTATTCGTGTAATTAGTTGACAGGGTGTATCAGGGAGATAAGATGTTTTCTGATGGTAGTTTTGAAGGTGATGAATGTGTCTGCAGTTTTAGAATTTTCAGGTAGGGTGTTCCAGATTTTAGGGCCTTTGACATACATTGAATTTTTGTAAAGGTTTAGTCGGACACGGGGAATGTCATAGAGATGTTTGTGTCTGGTGTTGTGCCTGTGGGTTCTGTCGCAACTATCAAGAAAGCGTTTTAGATCAAGGTTAATATTGGAATTTAAGGTCCTGTAGATGTAGATTGCACAGTAGTAAGTGTGGATGTACTGAACAGGGAGTAAGTTTAGATCTATGAAGGGTGGGGGGGTGTGTTGCCAGGGATGGGATTTAGTGATTATTCTTACTGCGGCTTTTTGTTGGGTTATTATTGGCTTTAGGTGTGTTGCTGCAGTTGAACCCCAAGCACAGATAGCATAGGTGAGGTATGGATATATAAGTGAATGGTATAGTGTGAGAAGGGCAGTTTGCGGCACGTAGTATCGTATCTTGGAGAGGATCCCAACCGTTTTGGATACTTTTTTGGTTATGTGTTGGATATGGGTGCTGAAGTTCAGGTTGTTGTCGAGGTATAGGCCTAGGAATTTGCCCTCATTATGCCTGGCAATTAGAGTGTTGTCGATCTTAATGTTAATTTGCGCATCTCCTGCTCTGCTACCAAATACAATGTAGTAGGTTTTGTCAGTGTTAAGCGTAAGTTTAAAAAAAATATATGAGGTAGTTGGTACTAGTTAGCAAAAGATAGTTAAGGGCCTTGAACAATAATATAATTGAAATATACACTAATTGCACACACAGTATAGATATGAAAACAATCTTAGAATAGGACTTACAATATAAATTAGGAGATGCGCAAATTAACATTAAGATCGACAACACTCTAATTGCCAGGCATAATGAGGGCAAATTCCTAGGCCTATACCTCGACATTGAAATGGTACTTGCAATTGCACTAGGGTCTGGTATAGGCTGTTGACAAGATCAAGAGTATAACTAGATTTAAATTGACAATATAAAATTCACAAATTAAAGTACCAAAAGAATAATAAGTAAAAAATAACAATGGCAATGTCTTGATTATAATATGATAGTAAGATGGTAGACAGGTACACAGGTACAGAGGCACACAAGTGCACAGGTACACAGGTACAAAGGATAATATAAAGGTTGGAGTTGAATATACAAACTTGGAAATTTGGCAATAAAATGTTATGGGAAGTATAAAATAATGATTAATGTACAAAAGTAAATTTGACTGGTAGTAATATGGACAGAGAAAGTATCGATTCAGCTAATATTTAAGCAAACAATAGTAAATAAGAAAATTAGATAAGGTGACTTATGCTTACTAGTAAAATCACAAAATGAGGTAGTTGATTATTTAATTACTAAGAGATTGTACTACGAGATTTGAACAATAATGGAGCAAAACATACACTACATTACGTAGGCTTTTAGGTTGGACATTTAGTTATTCTCTGTAAGATCAGTATCCCTGAGAAATCGTGATAGATCATTCTCGTTCGTGATTGTGTACAGTTGACCTACATTTGTTTTCCTAACAAGAATTTTCCCATCCCGTGTGAAGCATTGGTGTATTGTGTCATTATTCTCCCGCTTAAGTTTTCTGACTCTATACAGGAGGTTCTGACGTTTTTTGGTAAGACACTCGTTTATGTATACCTCTTTCTTTACTTTAATAGATGCAATAATTAAGTCTTTTTTCATGTCATGTGAGTGGAATCTAAGCATAACACTTTTTCTACCATGGGATCCTAGTAACCTGGCTTCTTTTATTTCTGACTCTGGTACAATAACACTTGTTTGGTCCTTTATGATCTGCAGAGTAATTTCTTTACTGTTTGTTTGGTTCATATCACTGGGAAAAAGTGGACTGTTAACTATTACTGCGTCCGATAGTTTATCTTGCTGTCTTAACCACAGACAGCATGGCACAGTTGTAGGCAGTCAAATGGGTGGCTGTTGTTGGAGCCAGGGACAGTTGAAGTATGACATAGTTACCCTCTCTAGGTAAACTCCAGGTAAACATGAGCCCCACATAGTTACCCTCTCCAGGTAAACTCCAGGTAAACATGAGCCCCACACAGTGACTGTCTGCTGTTCGCGCGGCAGACTATTTTATCATCTCTTGTATTTATAGTTTTCCCGTTGTAGTACAACTCAGCCTAGCTTAGAAATGGGCTGCAAACCCTATGTAAAAGGGTGACATTTAATAGGAGGCCGGGTTGGGAAGACAGAGAGGCTGTATTTCCAGTTTTTGCCTCAGTCTCGTGTGAGGTACAGTATCAAATTCCTTTTTGCAGTCCATGAATCTGCAGTCCACTTATCCACTCAGAGCAGGTCGTCTCTCGCAACTACTGGATCACTATGATAAGGTCTTGGATGTACTGGAAGAAAAACAGAATGCAGATGTAATATACACAGACTTTGCAAAAGCCTTTGACAAGTGCGATCGTAGTGTAATAGCGCACAGAATACGTGCTAAAGGAATAACTGGCAGAGGGGGAGATGGATCTTAAATTTTCTAACTAATCGCACACAGAGTTAATTCGGAAGCTGCCATAGTGAAAAGCTGTGTTCCACAAGGCACAGTACTCTTCCCCATCCTGTTCCTCATCCTCATATCAGACATAGAGATGTAATCCACAACACCGTGTCGTTCTTTGCAGACGATACTAAGTTTTCCAAACTAAGTTTTCCAATGGGCAACGGGAAACAATATTATGTTCAATGAAGACAAATTCCAACTACTCCGTTATGGAAAACTAGAGGAGATAATAGCTAGAACTGAGTATACTACAAACTAATCAAACAGAGCAGAAAAATAATGTGAGGGACCTGGGAGTGGTAATGTCTGAGGATCTCACTTTCAAGGATCACAACATTGCTACGATCACAACTGCAAAGAAAATGATGGATGGATAATGAGAACGTTCAAAACAAGAGATGCCAAGCCATTGATGATCCTTTTCAAATCACTTGTTCCCTCTAGGCTGGAATATTGCTGTACATTAACATCTCCGTTCAAATCAGGTGAAATTGCAGATGTAGAGAGTGTACAGAGAACCTTTACGGCACATAAAAGTTCTGTCAAACATCTCTGCTACTGGGAAAGCTTGGAAGCACTTAACTTGTACTCGCTGGAACGCAGGCGAGAGAAATGTATCATAGTCTACACTTGGAAAATCCTAGAAGGAAAGGTCCCGAATCTGCACACAGAAATCACTCCCTACGAAAGTAAAAGACTGGACAAGCAGTGCAAAATACCCCCAATGAAAAGTAGGGGTGCCATTGGTACACTAAGAGAAAACACCATTAGTGTCCCAGGCCCAAGACTGCTCAACAGCCTCCCACCATGCATAAGGGGAATTACCAACAGGCCCCTGGCTGCCTTCAAGTGGGAGCTGGACAGATATTTAAAAAGTCGGTGCCAGATCAGCCGGACTGTGGTTCATACATTGGACTACGTGCGTCCAGCAGTAACAGCCTGGTTGATCAGGCCCTGATCCACCGGGAGGCCTGGTCGTGGACCGGGCCGCGGGGGCGTTGATCCCCGGAATACCCTCCAGGTAGACTCCAGGATCCCCCCTTCTCTCTCTTGTATCACTTCTGTCACATTGTTATAGAACTCCACTAGGTTTGTAAGATTTGCCATCTCTAATCCAGTGTTGGTTACTAATCAAATTTCTTCTCTCCAAGTGCTCCACCACTTTTATGATTATCTTCTCCATTACCTCGTCTGATATTCATGTCAGCAGAATACGTTTTCGGGTCTTCTTGTCCTTAGCTTTATGAGTTTCGAGAGTTTTTCTGCTCCCAAAACCCAGCCTTGGGCTAGACTTGTCTGGCGCTTGCCTGGTCAGGCTTTCTTGGTCAGTCAGGCTATTGCTGTTGGTGGCCTGCCAGCCCACATATCCATCACAGCCTGGTTGATCTTGCACACTGCAGACGCAGTGACCCAGTTTCCTCTTTAAATCACTTGTTCAACACCTTGCAGACTTCGTGTCATTTATCGTGAGCTCTCCCCCTTCCTTCGCTCAAATTTCCTGGTGTTTTACTGTTTTCTTCGGTGTGGCTGTGAAGCCGTTTTGGTTCTGACTTGCTCCTTTGTCATTCTCTCTCTCTCTCTCTCTCTCTCTCTCTCTCTCTCTCTCTCTCTCTCTCTCTCTCTCTCTCTCTTTTTTTTTTTTTTTTTTTTTTTTTTTTTTTACACAGGGTTTGACAAGGTTAAGGATCCCTAGCTTTATTGACAGCTATTTACAGGTTAAGGATTCCTAACTTTATTGGCAAGCTAAGAGCTGTTACCTACATCAGCTCATTTGAAAGCATTATTATTGTTATGAGACATACAAGTAGGAAACAGGATGAAGTTGGAGCCATCTGTGGGCCAGCATTTTCATTTGATCAACTGACTTTATCTCGTTGACATCATTATCCTGTACGAATGTGTTCCATACTCGAGTCATCCTGGGTATGTATGATCTCAGATGGAGTGATGTTCTGGAGAAGGGTACAGCCAGAGTGAAGTTGCTGCTTTCTGCCCGTCTTGTGGCATAAAAGCTTGTTTCATGCTCTCTCTCTCTCTCTCTCTCTCTCTCTCTCTCTCTCTCTCTCTCTCTCTCTCTCTCTCTCTCTCTCTCTCTCTCTCTCTCTCTCTCTCTCTCCTGCTCACTTTTCTTGTCTGGTCTATAGTTTTCCATTCATTTATGCATTAATTTTTCCTTCTGCTGCTTTGGCTGATCC
This sequence comes from Cherax quadricarinatus, assembly GCF_038502225.1. Taxonomy (NCBI): domain Eukaryota; kingdom Metazoa; phylum Arthropoda; class Malacostraca; order Decapoda; family Parastacidae; genus Cherax; species Cherax quadricarinatus. The sequence goes on along the minus strand of NC_091342.1, from coordinate 378,847 downwards.
AATGGCTCTGTGTTTTTACAATTTTTCCTTTGGGCATAAGTTCTCATCAGCCTCCTGGCACTTTCCAGCTAGGTACCCCATCCTTTCATTTGTTGTCTTTCCTTTTAGTTTACTTTTCCACTACACTGCTTACATTCAAGAATTCTTTCATCCCTTCTGAAGTCTGTCCATTGCCAAGTCTAAGCCTAAATACAGAAACAGGTGCTTTTAAAAATGGTTCCCTTAACAGTGGGCAGCCAATCAGTGCAGTGTTAGCCTATATATTCATGGAAAAAACTGGAACCAGAAGGATTCCGGTCCATCATTCCAAGTGATGTAATATAGCTGCGATACGTATATGATATTCAAGTGCTGTGCTGTATCCAAGAAGTATTAACATACACAACCTCCTCGAACAGATCAACGGAATACAGCCCACCATCAGATGTATCTTGCTGCTCGAGAAAGACAATCAACTCCCGTTCTTAAACACCCTCTGTAGGTACCAGGATAGCAAAATTATCCTTTAAGGTGTACAGGAAACCGACCAATAAAGATGATCTGATACATTTCTCTCACTACTTAACACGGACCGAAAGGGGAGTAGCTCTAGGTTTCTTCCTAAGAGCTTACCGTATCTCAAGCCCCATCTACGACGAGGGAGAATGAACTTTTATTCTTAAAACATTTATGCGACTTCAGTTCACTGCCCTCTTTATACACGACTGTAGTCATCATCAACACGACATATACAAAACAGGTAGACAAGAGATTTGTGGACCTCCCTTGCAGCAATGTAGTTAGCAATGGCTAGGAACACCTTTCTTTTGATTACTGCGACGTCCACAACCATCAAAGAACTTACTATAAAGCGACACCGTTGAAGTTTGCACAATTTCAAGTGGCCATTTGCGAAAAGAAATACGTGGGAAAGGCAAGTAGAAGTCGGGCCATTAGGATAAGTGAGCTCAAACATGCCCAAACAAACATTGTTTCAGACTATGGAACAAATACTCTTTCTCCAGGCTGAGGGACTGACCACCTCAAAATTACGTCTTGAAGGGTGATGGACTTATTACATCGTCTGCACATCTCTTCTGCTTCTACCTACTTTTCTGTACTCGACTGAAGAAGTCTAATGAGTAGGCGAAACGTTTCGAAATAAAGATACCTAACTGTTACATGTGTCGTACCTAACACATAAAAAGTAGTACCAAGGCTGTGGCAAACACCATCGTAGTGGACATCCAATTTCATTATTAATTAATGTTTCGGGTGTAATATACATCATCTGAATCTAAAATTGCAATAAGAGCAATACAACTTTTAAAATTCTAATTAAAATTTAAATTTGAAATATCGTACGAAGAATTAAGATTATACTCGCAGTAGCTTAGACTTGCATTTAACACAATTAAAATGAGACTAATCAAAAACAATAATTATGAAACCTAATTAAGTTTTTAATACAGACTAAACCGAATTTTATTATTATACAAATATTCGAGATTTTTGCAAAACAGTTATTGTTATAAATTATTAACAATGAAGAATTGAGATGATTTCCCCTAGTTATTAAGCTCTAACCTCCAGTGCTATATAAAAGTTGCCCCTGAATGTTTCTTCAGTGGTAGACATCATTACTCCTAAATCTCACACATGGGACTTTCGCTTTATTGAATGGTTTAAATTTGTCCTGTACTCCATTGCAATCTTTATTTTCTCAATTCTTCCATAACGGAGCAATTGAAACTTGTCCTCGTTGAACATTATATTGTTATCTGAGGCACACTTGAAAAATTTGATTTATATCTGCTTGAAGATTCGCTGGGTCTTCGACAGATGCCACTATCACAGAGATGCTGGTGTCATCAGCAAAGAATGTTACAGTGTTATGATTTGTGTCCTTGTCAGTGTCGTATATAAGAATGAGAAACAGAGTACGGCGAATATCGTGCCTTGAGGAACAAAGCTATTCACTGTAGCAGCCTCCGACTTCACTGTTTCCTACTTCTCTCTGGGTTCTGTTTGTTAAGCAGTTCAATATATCCACCTGTCCACTTCCCCGGTTATTTCTTTTTTTTTTTTTGCATCCATTTTGTGCGCAATCATACCATGGTCATATTTCCCCAACGCTTTCGCAAAATCACTGTACACTACATCAACATTTAACTTGACTACTAGAGCATCCAGGACGGCATTGTAATGGATTCTAGCAGTTATGAAAGGCAGGAGCTACCTGTCCTAAACCCACGCTGTCCAGAATTGTGCAATTTTTGTGATTCCATGTGACTGGCAATCTTGCTTCTTTGGACTCCTTCAAAGATTTTCATGTGTGAAGTTTGGGCTATTGGTCTATAGTTTTCTTTTTTTTCCAATTGCTTTACTGCCTCCTTTTGAAGTAGGGCAATGTCAGTGTTTTTTTTTAATGACTGTGTGGTGACACCTGTATCCAGGCTCCTTCACCATAAAATGCTAAAGGGTTGAGATAGTGATTTTTTTTGCAGTTTTTGATAAGTATGGAATTCCACGAGTCTGGTCCTGGAGCAGAATGAATGGGCATGTGGCCATTGGCTTCTTCAAAGTCAACTGGGAAGAGAGCTACATCAGAAATTGGGGAGATATTGGCAGTATTTTGAGCCTCGTTTATGAAAAACTAGTTTGGATGAGCCGTTTAATGACTGAACGGCTCACTGATGTACGCAGATTTTGCAAAAGCGTTTGACAAATGCGATCATGGAGTGATAACACACAATATGATGGACATATGCATTACGGGGAAGATAAACAGATGATGGATTTTTCAGGTTTTTAACACGCAGAACACAAAGATTAATAGTAGCAGTAAACAGAGCAAAATCCATTTCTATGTTATCTGTCCATCTCTACCTTATTCCTATTGTCTTTCTAAATCTCATAAACCTGTAATCCTCTGTCCCATCATTTCCTCCAGAGGTTTTGTTTCTTATCCCCTTGCCTCCTGGCTGGCCAAAACTCTCCCTTTCTTGGCTTTTTTTCTCTCTAACCTTTGTCATTCTAAAGACTTTATTGAATGTATTCAGTCACTAATGTCCTTTTTTATGTTCTCAGTATTTTGAGAGTGACGGGCTACTTCATTTTACTTCACCCACTGATGTCTTTTTTTTATCTTATTTGCCTTTGTATGGAGGCGAACTCTTTTACATTTCAGGGTAAATTTTATTCCCAAACCTTTGGTGTTATGGGCTCTGTCTATTGTTCATACTGGCCTTTATACAGAGTATTTGGAAACTTACTTCCTGCTATTGGGGTACGTCCTTTCCTCTGGCTTCACTGTATAGACGATATCTTTACTCTTTGACCACATGACTCTAGTCTCTTCTAGTCTTTTCTTGATGCCCTTAACATTTAATCTTGCACTTTCCATAAAATTCGAAGGTAAATAGTAATCTAACTCTTTGCTTCCTTTTCTTGATGCGAATGTCTATCGCTCGGCGTCAGGTTTTTCCGTTTATCGCAAACCAGTACACAGAGAGAATGTACACTGACTACTTTTCTTATCATGCTCTCTTTTTCAAGAAAAGTATTTTATTTTCCCTTTGCAGCTGGTTTTCTCGCCTGGGTACCCTTCCGACTTCATAAACTGTACCTACTCACATGCTAAATGGACTTTCTTTTATCCTACTACCGTCTTTTTTTCTCCCTTCAATTCTGTCTTCAGTCTTTATCTGTCTTGTTTCCCGTTCTACCATTAATGCTACTGCTACTTCCTTATTACTACTACAACTGCCACTTATGCTACCTTTATTACTCCCTCTACTTCTACTACCATTACCACTCCCTTCTTTCCCCGTCCTATCCGGCCTTCTTCCCTTCTCACTTCACTATGACTTGTCAGCCCCCGTTCTATCCGGCCTTCTTCCCTTCCCGCTTCACTGTAACTTGTCAGTGCTCCAAGTCGGATCGAAACGTAATATAATAATAATATAATTACTACAAGTACATGTACATGGTATACAGACCTAGCTGACATCAGTGACATACTACTCTATAGAAAGCCCCTTGTTATGCTGAGCATTTCGGGCAAATTACATCAGTGTCCCAGGATGCGACCCACACCAGTCGACTAACACCCAAGGACCCATTGTACTAATGGGTGAACATAGACAGCAGGTGTAAAGAAAAACGCCAAATGTTTCTACATAGGGTAGGATCCGTGTTGCTTAGTCTGTCTTCCCAATATATATCATTTAGTACTTGGTTTACTTGGTCCCGCCTTATGTTTTTGTTATTGAAATTGAATTTGGAGAAGGCTCTGTCGTGATTGATTATATTTTGTCGGTCTGGGGCTCCCCACATTCATGTCTGGACGTCTATTATGCTGTAATCTGAGTATATTGTTTTTGATATGAGGACATTGCTTATCAGATCATCATTGTTAGTGAAGATGAAGTCCAGCGAATTCTCCAATCTTGTAGGATCTATTATTTTAGTTACTGGTTTAAGGTGAATTTGGTGCAGAGATTTAAAAGCTCGTGTGTGTGTGTGTGTGCGAGTTTTCATCTGAGCTGCCTCTTGGTGTTATCTCTGCTACAATATTTGCTATATTCCTCCATTTTAGGTGCCTTAGGTTGAAATCCCCCAGGAGCAAGAGGTTGGGGGCAGGAGCTGGAAGATTTTCCAGACAGTGGTCAATTTTCAAAAGCTGTTCCTGGAATTGTTGGGACGTTGCATCCGGAGGCTTGTATACAACCACAATGACCAGGTTTTGGTTCTCGATCTTTACTGCTAAAACTTCAACTACATCATTTGAGGCATTTAGTAGTTCTGAGTATACAAGTGACTCTGTGATATACAGGCCAATCCCCCATCCCCATCCTTTTGCCTGTTTACTCTGTCACATCTGTATAGGTTGTAACCTGGGATCCATATTTCGTTGTCCAAGTGGTCCTTTTTGTGGGTCTCTGTGAAAACCGTGAACATTGCATTTGACTCCATAAGCAGTCCATGGATGAAAGGTATTTTGTTGTTTGTTGCTGGTTTTAGACCCTGTATATTTGCAAAGATGAATGTCGTCGGATTGGTGGTATGGGGGGGGGGGTTCCTGGTGCTAATCAGTAGTACCAGCTTCACCAATTGGCACCAGCTTCACCGACTAGCACCATCACCAACTAGCACTAGCATCAGCACTAGCACTATTATTATTATCCGGTAAGAACGTTACCTGGTCAGTAGCTGATCACCTGGCTTGTGGCAGGTGTTCTAGTGTAACGATGCCTCTCTCATCTTGCTTCATGTTTAAATTATCAGCCCATCTTTGTAGCATGCTGATATGTATATTATATGCACTGTTTCCATCTCCAGGGTTTACTGCGAAATTTGGGCTATGAATGTTTAGGAAGACGAATATTAGTTACCATTTCAAATATTTATTAGGAAAGGAAATTGTAGCAACTCTTCGAGGTGGTTGGCTGGGGCTGCTTGTGTTCCATGATGACTCAGTGCAGAGTAGAATATCTCGTGGGGAGGTTGTGCTGCTTCTTTCACTAACATATGTCTCGAGTTTCTCTCTGACAAACGGTGTGGAAACGTATGTTTGTGTAAAGTGAACCGTATTAGTGTTATATTTAAAAAGATTCATAAGCGTTCATGAACCAACATGAGTGAATTTCCCTGCAGTATGTAGTGCTGTATTTTGCATTAAGCAGTATCGAAGCATAAGTGAATCACGTTAAAACTCTTCTGATGATCATTAATATTAGGATCACAGAGGCGGGTACATCATTTTACTTACCTCACCCCCGCTTTAAATAACTTTTTTTTTTTCCAAAGGAAACCACTCACTTTTTAATATTACAGTATGACAGCGAGAGATTAATGCTAGTGGCTAATAAAGTTTTAGGCACGGACGAGTTAGACGTATTGACTAATTAATTTGCACTGTGAAATGCTGTTTTTTTGTTGTTGCAGATATTTGGTTAAATATGTTAACTCAGAGATGCGTATATATGCAGACACGTGAATCATGGCAGGAAGTTGGTTTGGGTGACGTGTACGTTATGGTATTTTCATCAAGGTTAAACATTCACAAAGAGCAATGGAACCATTTTAGTATCAATATATATATATATATTTATTCTGTATATATATATATATATATATATATATATATATATATTATATATATATATATATATATATATATATATATAAATATATATATATATATATATATATATATATATATATATATATATATAAATATATATATATATATAAATTTATATATAAATTAATATATATATAAATTTATATACAAATATATAAATTTATATACAAATTAATATATATATAAATTTATATACAAATATATATATAAATTTATATACAAATTAATATATAAATTTATATACAAATTAATATATAAATTTATATACAAATTAATATATATATAAATTTATATATATATTTGTATATATATTTATATATATATTTATATATATATTTATATATATATTTATATATATATATATATATATATATATATATATATATATATCATACATATATATATATATACATACATATGTATATATATATATATATATATATATATATGGAGGCAGTGGAGATGTCCTGTCTAAGGGCAATGTGTGGTGTAAATATTAGGCAGAAAATTCGGAGTGTGGAAATTAGGAGGTGTGGAATTAATAAAAGTATTAGAGGGCTGAAGAGGGGTTGTTGAGGTGGTTTGGTCATTTAGAGAATGGATCCGAGTAGAATGACATGGAGAGCGTATAAATATGTAGGGGAAGGAAGGCAGGGTAGGGGTCGTCCTCGAAAGGGTTGGAGGGAGGGGGTAAAGGAGGTTTTGTGAGCGAGGGGCTTGGACTTCAGCAAGCGTGCGTGAGCGTGTTAGGAGTGAATGGAGACGAATGGTATTTGGGACCTGACGAGCTGTTGGAGTGTGAGCAGGGTAATATTTAGTGAAGGGATTCAGGGAAACCGGTTATTTTATATAGCCGGACTTGAGTCCTGGAAATGGGAAGTACAATGCCTGCACTCTCAAGGAGGGGTTTGGGATATTGGCAGCTTGGTGAGATATGTTGTGTATCTTTATACGTATATACTTCTAAACTGTTGTATTCTGAGCACCTCTGCAAAAACAGTGATTATGTGTTAGTGAGGTGAAAGTGTTGAATGATAATGAAAGTATTTTCTTTTTGGAGATTTTCTTTCTTTTTGGGTCACCCTGCCTCGGTGGGAGACGGCGGACTTGTAATATATATATATATATATATATATATATATATATATATATATATATATATATATATATATATATATATATATATATATATATATATATATATATATATATATATATATATATATATATATATATATATATATATATATATATATATATATATATATAATGTTTGTATATCTCTGTATACACTTAGCGTCAGAGATCCCCGACCTCCGTGCATAAGGGGAATTAACTAACACACCTCTGGCGGTCTTAAAGAGGGAACTGGACAAATTCCTGAAAGCAGTGCCTGACTAGCCGGGCTGTGGTTCCTATGTTGGACTTCGTGTGGCCAGCAGTAACAACCTGGTTGATCAGGCCTTGATTCTCCGGGAGGCCTGGTCTGGGACCAGGCCGTGGTGGTATTGACCCTCGGAAACGTCCTTCAGGTATCCTTCGAAGGAGCCTTGATGATGGTGAGCATCTCGTTTCAAGGAATTTGAATGGACTTCCATTTCTTTAGATCAGATTTGATTGCTCCCTTTTTCCCAGGTGCTGTAGGAGTGAAACCCTTATGGGTCCTAAGAGTTTAATTAAGCCTTGTGATAAATTTTAATCCCATCTAGGGGAGGCAAGTAGTCTCGAAATTAGTGTTTGATTAAGTTGCCGCATTACTCATCCTCTTGTAATAGTTGACATTAAACCTAAAAACTAACTTAAACATAAATGGAAGGCTTAGACCTGTTTTATTACTACCGAATCTTTGTTTCTTATTATTACTCCCCAAGATAGGTGCCAATATTCCCGTAAAGGGCTTTTGATCCCATGAATTTGACCTCTTCTCCCTAGGATGGAATGTGATTACCTCCCATCCCCCTCTCGAACAATGTCCCTGTCCACCTTATCAATTCCTCTCAGTACTTTGCTATATCACCTCCAGCCCTTCAGTGTGTTTGTGTTTTACACATTTTGTCAAAGGCACTTGTCTATAAGACACTTGGCTTGTTCGGTGTGTGTACTCGCGTGTACGTGCATGGGCACTGGTGCGCGCACGTTTGTGAGAGTAAAAGAAAGTGAGTGAGAGTGGGGGTGCGTGTGAGTAACCCTCACAGTTGTGAGGTAGTGTATTAATTTTAATATTTTACCTGGATTTCTGAGTTCCCGGGGTCAACGTCCCCACGGTCCGGTCTGTGACCAGGCCTCCTGGTGGATCAGAGCTTGATCAACCAGGCTGTTACTGCTGGCTGCACGCAATCCAACGTATGAGCCACAGCCCGGCTGGTCAGGTACCGACTTTAGGTGCTTGTCCAGTGCCAGCTTGAAGACTGCCAGGGGCCTATTGGTAATCCCCCCTTATGTATGCTGGGAGGCAGTTGAACAGTCTTGGGCCCCTGACACTTATTGTATTGTCTCTTAACGTGCTAGTGACACCCCTGCTTTTCATTGGGGGGATGTTGTATCATCTGCCAAGTCTTTTGCTCTTGTTGTTTACCTGGAGTTTACCTGGAGAGAGTTTCGGGGGTCAACGCCCCCGCGGCCCGGTCTGTGACCAGGCCTCCTGGTGGATCAGCGCCTGATCAACCAGGCTGTTGCTGCTGGCTGCACGCAAACCAACGTACGAGCCACAGCCCGGCTGATCAGGAACTGACTTTAGGTGCTTGTCCAGTGCCAGCTTGAAGACTGCCAGGGGTCTGTTGGTAATCCCCCTTATGTGTGCTGGGAGGCAGTTGAACAGTCTCGGGCCCCTGACACTTATTGTATGGTCTCTTAACGTGCTAGTGACACCCCTGCTTTTCACTGGGGGGATGGTGCATCGTCTGCCAAGTCTTTTGCTTTCGTAGTGAGTGATTTTCGTGTGCAAGTTCGGTACTAGTCCCTCTAGGATTTTCCAGGTGTATATAATCATGTATCTCTCCCTCCTGCGTTCCAGGGAATACAGGTTTAGAAACCTCAAGCGCTCCTAGTAATTGAGGTGTTTTATCTCCGTTATGCGCGCCGTGAAAGTTCTCTGTACATTTTCTAGGTCGGCAATTTCACCTGCCTTGAAAGGTGCTGTTAGAGTGCAGCAATATTCCAGCCTAGATAGAACAAGTGGCATGAAGAGTATTATCATGGGCTTGGCACCCCTAGTTTTGAAGGTTCTCATTATCCATCCTGTCATTTATCTAGCAGCTGCGATTTATACAATGTTATGGTCCTTGAAGGTGAGATCCTCCGACATGATCACTCCCAGGTCTTTGACGTTGGTTTTTCGCTCTTATTTTGTGGCCGGAATTTGTTTTGTACTCTGATGAAGTTTTAATTTCCTTGTGTTTACCATATCGGAGTAATTGAAATTTCTCATCGTTGAACTTCATATTGTTTTCTGCAGCCCATTGAAAGATTTGGTTGATGTCCGCCTGGAGCCTTGCAGAGTCTGCAATGGAAGACACTGTCATGCAGATTCGGGTGTCTTCTGCAAAGGAAGACACGGTGCTGTGGCTGACATCCTTGTCTATGTCAGATATGAGGATGAGAAGATGGGAGCGAGTACTGTGCTTTTCACTGTAGCCGCCTCGGACTTTACTCTGTTGACTACTACTCTTTGTGCTCTGTTTGTGAGGAAATTATAGATCCATCTACCAACTTTTCCTGTTATTCCTTTAGCACTCATTTTGTGTGCTATTATGCCATGGTCACACTTGTTGAAGGCTTTTGCAAAGTCTGTATATATTACATCTGCATTCTTTTTGTCTTCTAGTGCATCTAGACCCTTGTCGTAGTGATCCAATAGTTGAGACAGACAGGAGCAGCCTGCTCTAAACCCATGTTGCCCTGGGTTGTGTAATTGATGGGTTTCTAGATGAGTGGCGATCTTGCTAATAAGGACCCTTTCAAAGATTTTTATGATATGGGATGTTAGTACTATTGGTCTGTAGTTCTTTGCTATTGCTTTACTGCCCCCTTTGTGGAGTGGGGCTATGTCTGTTGTTTTTAGTAACTGTGGGACGACCCCCGTGTCCATGCTCCCTCTCCATAGGATGGTAAAAGCTTGTGATAGGGGCTTCTTGCAGTTCTTGATGAACACGGAGTTTCATGAGTCTGGCCCTGGGGCAGAGTGCATGGGCATGTCATTTATCGCCTGTTCGAAGTCATTTGGCATCAAGATAACATCAGATAGGCTTGTGTTAACCAAATTCTGTGGCTCTCTCATAAAAAATTAATTTTGATCTTCGACTCTCAGTCTGGTTAGCGGCTTGCTAAAAACTGAGTCATATTGGGACTTGAGTAACTCACACATTTAATATTATTTTAAAAGTATCAGCAGTTTTTCACCGATATCGTAAAATTCACCAATAGCCGGCGATACTGATATTTTGGTACACCCCTAGTTTCTATGCAATAACTAGAAAATTCCTCTTTTGATCGCCTTCCATATCTAAAGCAGGTGTATCTTAATGAGTAAGTACTTTTGTGTTGAATTTGGTTGATGTAAGAATCAATTTGTAATTCATTGAGGTTATGCGCGAAACTTTTTTTTCCCCTCTGAAACATGGGTCTAGACGGAATAACCCAGGAATGTTTTACTTTAAAGACTGAAGACACGTTCTTTGTATGGGAAGCAAGTGGCCTTGAGGCCATGTAGTAATTATTCCCTGCTTCCGCCATTTTCTTCCACCACCCCATAATTCCCAAAGCAGACTTTCACTTGGTCCCCACAAGTTATGCCGCTTGTCAGTCTTGCAACCCGTCCTCATACCGTATGTAAAAAAAAAAAAAAGTGTTTACAACTATCTATGCAGCTGCATTCTCTACTTCTTCCCATCCTACAACAAGTTAGACATATTGGTTAGCTACTTTCAGGGCTCATTTTTCTGTATTTATTCTGGTTTTCCACTGGTACACTTTTTTTTTAAATTTTATTTGCCATGATATATGAAAAGTGTCTTCTGACACAAGTCTTAATCGTATACTACACTCAGTCCCCCTTTACCCTGAGAACAGTGTGAATTCTTTCTAGCATGGATTCAACATGGTGCTGGGAACATTCCTTCGAGATTTCGGTCCAGGTTGACATGATAGCACCACACAGTTGCTTCAGATTTGTCAGCTGCACATTTATGCCATGAATCACCTGTTCCACCACATTCAAATTCAAATTCAAATTCAAAGTTTATTCTCTATAAGGATTACAATGCTGAGTTTACAGAAATTTGGTTATTGTGTGGTTTACATGTAAAATTGTGATTACAGAGTGTACCACTAGAACGCTTAGCATGGCTAGGCATTTCGACATTACGAAGGTTCCCTATTGGATTGAGATTTGGTGCCTGTGGAGGCCATTGGAGTATTTATTTATTTATTTATTTATTTATTTATTTATTTATTTGAACATGATACAGAGAAGTACAAGGAATACAATTTTTAAAGTGCAGCATGCCAAAGCCCCTTGTATACTAAATTCGGTGTCATGTTTCTGGAATCAGATTGAGATACGTGCTTTGTGACATGGTGCATTATCCTGCTGGAAGTAGCCACTGGAAGATGGGTGGACTGACCATAAAGGATTACACTTAGTTGCTACTCAGGTAGGCTGTGGCAGTTAAGTGATGCTCAAGTGGTATTATGGAGCTAAATGTGTGCCAGGAAAATATTCCCCCACACCATTACACCATCACCAGCCTGAACCACTGAAACGAGGCAGGATGGATCCATGAATTCATATTGTTTATGCCAAATTCTAACCCTAACATCTGCATGTTGCAGCAGAACTTGTGATTTGTCAGGCCATGCGACGTTTTTCCAGTCTTCATCTGTCCCGTTTTAGTGAACCTGTCCCCACTGTAGCCTCAGATCCTGTTTTTAGCGGACAGGAGTGGAACCCAGTGTGCACTTTTGCTGCTGTGGTCCATCCACTTTGAGGTTTGATGTGTTGTGTATTCAGAGATGATCTGCATACCACTCTTGTAACACTTGGCTATTTGAGTTACTGTTGCCTTTCTGTCAGCTTGAATCAGTCTGGCCATTCTCCTCTGACCTCTCATTATCAAGGCATTTTTGCCTACAGAACTGCCACTCACTGGATATTTAGTTTTTTTCCACACCATTCTTTGTAACTCTAGAGAGTGTTGTGTAGGAAAATCTGCCTCAGTCCAAGGCAGAACAGGACAGCATCAACACACAGAAAACTTGCCCTCAGTCTACCTGTTGTTTCTTTTGCAGCATTGAATAGCTCCTGATGATGCAAAGAGATGTGTGAAAGATCTTGAGCCAAAGATTTCCATCCCCATGTGATTTGTCTTACATTGCTAAGATTGCCTGTCTGCAATTGTATTGTTGCATCTTGCCAGCTTTTAACCTTGTGCTGATGTGTTTTCTTCGAAGAAAGCTTATGCCTTGATTTTAGGTTGTATAAGTTTTAATGTGCCAAGTTTATTAATCAATTTTTTTATGAACATAAGAAAGAAGGAACACTGCAGCAGGCCTACTGGCCCATGTGAGGCAGGTCCAAGTCTCCCACCGGCTTAAGCCAATGCCCCAATCTAGTCAGGTCAGGTCACATTCACTTAAGGAACATGGCAACTGACCCAGTATCACAAGCTAGTCATGTCCAACTCACACCCACCCGCACCCACTCACGTGTTTATCTAACCTACTTTTAAAACTACATAATGTTTTAGCCTCTATAACTGTACCCGGGAGTTTGTTCCACTCATCCACAACTCAGTTACCAAATCAGTGCTTCTCTATATCCTTCCTGACTCTGAATTTTTTCAAGTTAAATTTATTGCTGCGAGTCCTGTCTAGGCTAGATATTTTTAGCACGCTATTTACATCCCTTTATTTATTCCTGTCTTCCATTTATACTCCTTGATCATATCCTCCCTAATTCTACGCCCTTCTAGAGAGTGCAGATTCAGGGACCTCAGTCTCCTCGTAGGGAAGATTTCTGATACATGGGATCAACTTTGTCATCCTCCTTTGTACGTTTTCCAGAGCATTTATATCCATTCTGTAATACAGTGACCAAAATTGTGCAGCATAATCTAGATGTGGCCTAACCAAGGATATAGAGAGTTAAGAACAACCTGAGGACTTTTATTATTTATGCTTCTTGATATGCAGCCAAGGATTCTGTTAGCTTTATTGTGAACACTTATGCACTGTTGTCTTGGTTTTAGATTACAGCTAACCAGATCTCCCAAATCCTTTTTGCAGTCAGTAATATTAAGATCTACATTACAATGGTCTCTCATTTATCGTATTTAATCCATTCCTGGAGGAGCTACTATTATCGAAATCTACGATTTTCAAATGAATTTTCCCCATAAGAAATAATGTAAATACAATTAATCCGTTCCTGACACCCAGAAGTATTAAAACAAAAACATTTTTTACATGAAATATAGATGTAGTACATAAACAATACAATGGGACATGATGAATGAAACATTAACAGCATAACACTTACCTTTATTGGAGATTCTTCTTAGTGTATGGGAGACTGGAGGAGGAGAGAGATTGGATTATTTACAGTTTGGAAGGGGAATCCCCTTCCAGCAACACCTCAGGTACCAATTACTTTTCTGGGGTTACTTCTCTTCTCTGTTTCTTAATGCCGCTAGGACCTGCTTGAGAGTCACTGGAGTCCTGTCTCGCAAAATAACTGTCCAGAGAGCTCTGTTTCTGGCGTCTCTTTAACACTTCCCTAAAATGGCCCAAGACTTTGTCACTGTACATGTTGCCAACATGGCTTGCAACAGCCTTGTCAGAGCGATGTTTCTCCATAAATCTTTCCATCTTACCCCACATTGCAAAAATCTCCTTAATTTCTGAAGAAGGCACCTTCTTCCATCTCTCTACCTCCTCCTCTGCAGCAAGATGCAGAGCTGCGATCTGTTGCTCTTCCTGCTGAAGCTCTTGCTGCTCCTCAGTGGTGAGCTCTCCGTTGTGGTTTTCCACCAACTCTTCCACATCCTCCAAACTCACATCCAACCCCATGGAACTCCCCAGTGCCACAATAGATTTAACAACATACATAGGCTCATCATGGTCAGCCCCAAACCCTTCCAAATCCCTCTTGTCGACACAATCTGGCCACAATTTTCTCCAAGCAGAGTTCAAAGTCCTGGTAGTCACTCCCTCCCAAGCCATACCTATAAGGCTTATGCAATGGAGGATGCTGAAGTGTTCTCTCCAAAATTCTCTTAGGGTCAAGTGAGTGTCTGAGGTCACATTCAAGCACCTTTGAAACATTGCTTTGGTGTAGAGTTTTTTAAAGTTTGCAATGACTTGCTGGTCCATGGGCTGGAGGAGAGGAGTGGTATTCGGGGGCAAGAACTTTACTGTGATGAACCCAAACTCCTTGAAAATTAGGTCATCCAAGTTTGGAGGACGAGCAGGTGCATTGTCCATTACTAGGAGGCACTTGAGATCCAATTTCTTTTCCAGGAGGTAATTCTTCACACTAGGAACCACTCGACAAAAATTTCCCTCGTGACCCATGCCTTACTATTAGATTTCCAAAACACACACAATTTACTCTTCATAACATTGTTTTTCCTGAACACACTGGGATTTTCAGAATGGTACACTAGTAACGGCTTCACTTTGTAATCCCCACTAGCATTAGCACAGAACATGAGCATCAGCCTGTCTTTCATAGGCTTGTGTCCTGGCAGTGACTTTTCCTCCTGTGTAATGTAGGTCCTCTTTGGCATTTTCTTCCAAAATAGGCCTGTTTCGTCACAATTGAACACTTGTTCTGGTTTCAGTCCTTCAGCCTCTTTGTACTCCTTGAATTCATGCACATATTTTTCAGCCGCTTTGTGGTCCGAACTGGCAGCCTCACCATGCCTTATCACACTGTGTATGCCACTACGGTTCTTAAATCTCTCACACCAACCTTTGCTGGCCTTAAATTCACTCACATCACCACTATTTGCAGGCAATTTCTTTACCAGATCGTCGTGCAACTGCCTAGCCTTTTCACAAATAATCGACGTCATAAGACTATCTCCTGCTAATTGTTTCTCGTTTATCCACACCAATAATAACTTCTCAAACTCTTCGAGTACTGGTGATCTCATTTTTGTCAGCATATTTACCCCCTTTGCAACAACAGCGCCCTTGATTTCCTATTTCTTGGCCACGATGGAACATATGGTTGTGTAGGGTTTGTTTTACATCCTGGCCAGTTTGGTCGCACTTAAGCCACCTTCATATTGTTCAATGATGTTTTTCTTAAATTCAATCGTATTTCTCACCTTCTTTACCAAAGGCTTGGCACTAGGAGCTTTCTTTGGAGCCATGGTAGCTTATTTAGTACTTGCAAGCACTAAAATGAGTGGAATATTATGAAATATTTCGTAGGAGCACGTGAGGGGACCTTCGCTCACTGGTAAACAATGCCACACTGGCTGGGTAGGGAGGGCGCCCCGGCTCACACCGTGCGTACGCGTCCCGGACGACCTACTATTCGTGAGTCAATCTACGATTAGCGAGCCCATGTTTATATGAAAATATCGCTATGATTTCCAAAATCTACGGCTCTCGAGCCCTACGATTATCGAGGGACCACTGTATTTAGTTTATATGTGGCATGGTTATTTTCCTGTCCAATGTTTAGAACTTTGCATTTGTCTATATTAAACTGCATCTGCCACTTCTATGACCACTGCATCAGTCTATTCAAATCTTCCTGGAGTGCTCTAATGTCCTCGTCAGAATGAATTCGACGGCCTATTTTGTGTCATTGGCAAACTTGCTTATGTCACTCTTTATTCCCTCATCTATGTCGTTTTTATAGATTGTGAACAACAAGGGGCCCAGCACTGACTCCTGTGGAACACCGCTCATGATGCTTCACCACTGATTTCTCCCCATTTATGCAAATTCTCTGCTGCCTATTTGTCAACCATGCCTCTATCCAGGAAAAAATTTCTCTTCCTATTCCATGTGCCTTAATTTTCCTCAGTAGTCTCTGATGTGGGACTCTATCAAAGGCCTTGCTGAAGTCCATATACACAGTGTCATATTCACTACCGTGATCTACCTCTTCAAATACCATAGTGAATTTTTTTTTTAAATTCGTAAGGCAGGAACGCCTCTTTGTAAAACCATGCTGATATTCGTTGATTAATTTATACTTTACCAGATGGCTATGATCTGCCTCAGCAATTATTGATTCCATAAGTTTTCCCACTATGGAGGTTAGGCTTATTGATCTATAGTTTGAAGCTAAGGACCTGTCACCTGCTTTGAAAATGGGTATCACATTTGCCATTTTCCACTTATCTGGCACCATGCCAGTTTGTAGTGATATGTTGAAAAGATTAGCCAAAGGTTTGCTAAGCTCCTCCTTACATTCCTTTAGAACCCTTACATACAGTTCATCAGGGCCTGGAGATTTGTTAGGTTTTAATTTATCTGTTTGTCTAAGGACCATGTCGCTTGTGACCCTAATCGTGCATGGTTTATTATCATCCTGTTCTACATAATTTATTATTTCTGGAATATCGCTTTTATCTTCCTGTGTAAAACTGAGAGGAAGTATGCTTAAAAATTCTACACATTTCCTTATCACTGTCTGTGAGCTGACCCAAGCAACTTTTGAGTGGGCCTATCTTGTCCCTGATCTTACTTCTGTATATCTGAAAGAATTCTTTTGGGTTAGTCTTCGATTCTCTCACAACTTTAATCTCATCTCTTTTTGCTTTTCTTATTCCCTTTTTTATTTCTTTCTTTAATTGAATATATTGATTTCTTAATTGCCCCTCTCCTCTTTTGATTTGCCTATACATGCCTCTCTTTTGACCAGTGAGATGTTTTAATCTATTGTTCATCCATTTAGGATAATTTTTGTTTGATCTGATTTCCCTATTAGGAACATAAGTTGTCTGAGCAGCTAGAACTATGCTCTGGAAAACGTCATATCAGCAGTCATCACCACCTACCTGACCCATAGTCAGGTCATTCCAGTTCAGCCCACCCAGGTAATTTTTCAGTCCTACGAAATCAGCCAAACAGAAGTCAGGGACAGAGACTTGATTGCCATTATTAGGGTAATTCCATGATATATTTAAACTGAGTGATTTGTGATCATTAACCTCAAGATTATTGATTAGCATTTCCCTGCTGGCAAGAACCAAGTCAAGCAGGTTATTTCCTCTAGTAGGTTCTGTCACAAACTGTTTTAAAAAACAAACCTGAATTGTATCAAGAAAGTCACTTGCCTCTAAATTTCCTGTCAAATTGCTCCAGTCAATCTGTCTATAGTTGAAATCTCCCATTAGCACAACGTTTTCGTATGTAGATGCCTTACGAATTTCGTACCATAGAAGTTTACTGCACTCCTTATCAAGATTAGGGGCCCTGTAAATCACACCCAAGATTAAATAACAAAAAAGGCACAATACCGTGACTGGAACGATACACAAATAACCCGCACATAAAAGAGAGAAGCTTACGACGACATTTCGGTCCGACCGAAACGTCGTCGTAAGCTTCTCTTTTATGTGCGGGTTATTTGTGTAACACCCAAGATTAGTTTTTCACTGCCCTTGAGAAGCTGTAACCAAACAGATTCAGTGGCTGACGCTTCTAATTTTATATCTTGTCTAATACAACAATTTAAATTGTCTCTGACATGCATCACTACTCCACCACCCTTCCTGTTGACCCTCTCAGTGTGGAATAATTTATAGCCTTGTATGTGACATTCAGAAGGCATCTCTCTATCTTTCAGATTAAGCCAGGTCTCTGTTATAGCAATTATATCTATGTTTCCTGCACTTGCAATTAATCTTAGCTCATCTATCTTTTTTCTTACACTCATGCTATTAGTATAGTAAACCTTAAAGGAGCTAGTCCCTTGCTGCCCTCTGCTGTCTCCCTTTGTTTGCTGACCTGATCTATTGTCTTTATTTATAACTTCATGATGAATGTCTTTTATACATTTACTGTTTTCAACACTAGTGTTGCAACCTGCCTGTTTCCCCCACACACCTATACCTCTGTCGTCTATCAGTTTACTGTAATTAAAATCTTAGGCATTTCAGCAATGGCCCTCTCGCTCAAGTTTGCTAGTGCTACCACTCCTGCCCCAGAGAGATGTACCCCATCCCTTGCATACATATCATGTTTGCAATAAAAGTTGTCCCATTTGTCAATGAATGGGATTGCAAGTTCCCTGCAGTATCTGTCTAGCCAGCAATTTACACCATTGCCCACTCTCCTAGGCAAGATGCTGCATATGATTGGGACACCTCCCAAGACTTAATGAAATCTATAGCTGACCTGTACTTATCTAGCAGCTCTTCTCTCCTACCCTTCCCAGTATCATTTCCACCAGCACTGAGACAGGTAATAGGCTTGTTCCCATACCTGATGTGATATTATCCAACCTGTTGACTATGTCACTAACACCAGCTCCCGGGAAGCACGCTCTATCTCTCACCTTATTCCTATTACAGAAAGCACGGTCCATATATCTTACCTGTGAGTCACCAACCACAAGGATTTGCTTATCTCTATTAGCAGGGGAAGTAGTACCTTTACCTTCACTGGCCACTGAAGTACACTCATCCTGAAGAACAGAGAAGCGATTTCCTACCTTCAAATCTCTCTTAACTTGTCTTATTTTGATGCTCTTCCCATTACTGGGAACCACTTGCCACTTGTAGCAGGTGCTGGACTGCACCTCACTCCTGGTAGCCGTTACTATCTCCCCACCTACAGCCTCCTCGCAGCGAGTGACAGACTGCACCTCGCTGCTCGTAGCCTCATTCCCTTCCACCATTCCAGCCAGATCACACTCCCTCCCAAACCCATTGAGGTGAACCTTCAGCCTCCTAATTTCTTCCTGGAGAAGCAGAACTTCCTCCTTCAACACTCCAACCTCAGATTTTAAAACACTGCAAAAGCAAGCCATGCTTTGTATCTGTCCACACTAATCCCCAAAGCAGCTCAGGGCCTGTGACCTCACATGACGACTGGCCACTGACCACTGCGTGTGTGAAATAACTGAAGAATGTCTCTGTTGATCAGAAATAAATCAGTGTTTGACTTGATTGGGTTATCCTAAGGTAATTCTTCATAATGTACATTTATGTGCACATGACAGTGTGTATCCTCAGGATCATTGTAAAAAAAAAAATGTATGTTATATACTCAAGGTTTTTAATAAAGTTTAAATGCATACTTAATGAAACCTGAATGCTGGCAAATCCTATTTAGAGAAAAGTTTGGTGGTTTTGGCCTTTTTGGTCTCAGTTTGCCTTTTTTATAGAAGAAACTGGGAATTTGAAATTCTGGTTTTCATGTGATAATTTCTTAATGCCCCTTCCAGTTGGCTTTGAAATACTGGTTTTCATGTGATAATTTCTTAGTGCCTCTTCCAATTGGCTTCACCCTTCAATGCTGATAACATGATAATGCAAAGTCTGAGAGTCTTCAAACTTCATGTTTTCATGGATACTGGTCTCTGAGATAAGAGTGTTTCTTCAGTTTGGCTTCAAAGCTTGTGTTTAATTAGACTTGGGTGGTGTATATCCTAATTGCTATTTTTATTTAAGATATTGGGATAATATTGTCCCTGAGATAACTTGTGACTACCAAATCTGATTCGCTTCAAATCGTCACTGCTAATATATAACTGCATTAGAAACTTATACTGCATTCTGCACTAATCATTTAATAATAATAATAATAATAATAATAATAATAATAATAATAATATCTTTATTGACTACAAGTACATGTAAAAGGTATACAGTCCTAGCTGACATCAGTGACATACTACTATATAGAAAGCCGCTTGTTATGCAGAGCATTTCAGGCAAATTAGGTCAGTTTTGTCCCAGGAAGCGATCCACACCAGTCCACACCCAGGTACCCATTTTACTGATGGGTGAACATACAGGGGGCTGAGGTTATGCAATATGGGGACATCTTTCTCAGATCACACAGCGACTGAATACATCTAGATTAGTGTACAAGCACAAAGCCATGAAAGAAAGACACTTATATACATACTTTTTCTGAAGAATGCTTAGTTTATTATTAGGACATGATACATAGTTGTTACAAGGTATTTTAGTAGTTGGGTGTATATGTCAAAAGCCCCTTGTATGCAGGGCATTATGGGCAGGCTTAAAATTAACTTAAGATTAATGGAATAGTTACAGTAAACGATTTGCAATATCAAGTACAATTGAGTATTTTAAACAATGAAATTTCAACATTTCACTTTTGAAGCATTATAGTTTTACAATTTTGTAACATTACAGTGAATAATATAATATAACAAAATGATCAATTTACTATATGTAGTTGTACAATTTATTCATCAGTTCTAATCAAATCAAATCAGTGATCTGTAGTGCAGTAAGAGTTCATATGGTCATTAGATGAGTTACAGTGCATTCAAGAGAATGAGTTATTCTATTATGTAATGCTATAAAACATAGTTTGATAAGGTTTCTCTAATTATACAACTGGGTTATACATTTATGAAATATAAGTTACTCAATATTTCCATTAGATTAGATATGAGAATTTATTGATCTTTGGTGACTGTTACACCCTAGTCATTCTTAGGGGTTAAATTAAATGGTCACTGGAAAATGTGATAATTTATATAAACAAAAGGAAATCAGAAATATATTTTTTAGTATACCACATTTTGATTTCCAATGGTGCGAAGAGAAAAGTGAGTCGTTGGGCAGAGGCAGTAGAGAGAGGCCTTGAGAAGAGAAATACTTCTAGGGTGCTATGCCACTTCAAGGAGGATAAGAAATAAGCGTTCACCTCCTCCTCAGACACCCCATGATGTTATCTTGAGAATTTTCTCCAGAATTCATCAGCGATACACATTTTGGAGGTGTGGTAATAAGATGCATCAAGATGACATACACCCACAGACTGTTGCAGCACATGATGGTAACAGCAGCTACTGCAGGAGCCTTCCTTTCTGTAGGATCACCAAGTTATCCTTGACACCAGTCAAGTACAGGGTCAGGAAGCTGGCAGCACTAGGTCAGTAATGGATCATGGCCAGTGGGTGAAAGTCAAGAGCCTGGCAGCACCAGGTTAGTATTAGGTCACAGCCTGGGGCAATGATGGGGGGGGGGGCAAGCTAACTCACTAGGCTAAGTAAGTAAGTAAGTAAGTTTATTCAGGTATACACAAATACAGTTACATAGATTATCATACATAGCAGCATATGTGTAGGCTAGTACCAGGAAGGGAGGTTGAGGGGATGAAGGGGAGCACAATGGAAGGTTCGTTTAGGCATGGGAAGGATGATACTAAACACTATGATTGAAGTGTATGAAACTTAGCAAGTTGATACTTAGTAAATCATAATATTGCAGAAAATATTAAATTAAGTTAAATGTTTTGTTTTTTGCATAGTATACAATGTGTGATTTACATGTTATAAAATATTATTAAGTATAGAGCCACTATCATGCCTGAGCATTTAGGATATATATATATATATATATATATATATATATATATATATATATATATATATATATATATATATATATATATATATATATATATATATATATATATATATATATATATATATATATATATATATATATATTTTTTTTTTTTTTGTGTGTATGTGTGTGTGTACTCACACAGTTGTACTCACCTAGTTGAGGTTGCAGGGGTCGAGTCCGAGCTCCTGGCCCCGCCTCTTCACTGATCGCTACTAGGTCACTCCCTGAACCGTGAGCTTTATCATACCTCTGCTTAAAGCTATGTATGGATCCTGCCTCCACTACATCGCTTCCCAAACTATTCCACTTGCTGACTACTCTGTGGCTGAAGAAATACTTCCTAACATCCCTGTGATTCATCTGTGTCTTCAACTTCCAACTGTGTCCCCTTGTTACTGTGTTCAGTCTCTGGAACATCCTGTCTTTGTCCACCTTGTCAATTCCTCTCAGTATTTTGTATGTCGTTATCATGTCCCCCCTATCTCTCCTGTCCTCAAGTGTCGTCAAGTTGATTTCCTTTAACCTCTCCTCGTAGGACATACCTCTTAGCTCTGGGACTAGTCTTGTTGCAAACCTTTGCAGTTTCTCTAGTTTCTTTACATGCTTGGCTAGGTGTGGGTTCCAAACTGGTGCCGCATACTCCAATATGGGCCTAACGAACATGGTGTACAGGGTCCTGAATGATTCCTCATTAAGGTGTCGGAATGCTGTTCTGAGGTTTGCTAGGCGCCCATATGCTGCAGCCATTATTTGGTTGATGTGTGCTTCAGGAGATGTGCCTGGTGTTGTATTATTTTATTATCACACTGGCCGATTCCCACCAAGGCAGGGTGGCCCGAAAGAGAAAAACTTTCACCATCATTCACTCCATCACTGTCTTGCCAGAAGGGTGCTTTACACTACAGTTTTTAAACTGCAACATTAACACCCCTCCTTCAGAGTGCAGGCACTGTACTTCCCATCTCCAGGACTCAAGTCCGGCCTGCCGGTTTCCCTGAACCCCTTCATAAATGTTACTTTGCTCACACTCCAACAGCACGTCAAGTATTAAAAATCATTTATCTCCATTCACTCCTATCAAACACGCTCACGCATGCCTGCTGGAAGTCCAAGCCCCTCGCACACAAAACCTCCTTTACCCCCTCTCTCCAACCTTTCCTAGGCCGACCCCTACCCCGCCTTCCTTCCACTACAGACTGATACACTCTTGAAGTCATTCTGTTTCGCTCCATTCTCTCTACATGTCCGAACCACCTCAACAACCCTTCCTCAGCCCTCTGGACAACAGTTTTGGTAATCCTGCACCTCCTCCTAACTTCCAAACTATGAATTCTCTGCATTATATTCACACCACACATTGCCCTCAGACATGACATCTCCACTGCCTCCAGCCTTCTCCTCGCTGCAACATTCATCACCCATGCTTCACACCCATATAAGAGCGTTGGTAAAACTATACTCTCATACATTCCCCTCTTTGCCTCCAAGGACAAAGTTCTTTGTCTCCACAGACTCCTAAGTGCACCACTCACTCTTTTCCCCTCATCAATTCTATGATTCACCTCATCTTTCATAGACCCATCCGCTGACATGTCCACTCCCAAATATCTGAATACATTCACCTCCTCCATACTCTCTCCCTCCAATCTGATATTCAATCTTTCATCACCTAATCTTTTTGTTATCCTCATAACCTTACTCTTTCCTGTATTCACCTTTAATTTTCTTCTTTTGCACACCCTACCAAATTCATCCACCAATCTCTGCAACTTCTCTTCAGAATCTCCCAAGAGCACAGTGTCATTAGCAAAGAGCAGCTGTGACAACTCCCACTTTGTGTGTGATTCTTTATCTTTTAACTCCACGCCTCTTGCCAAGACCCTCGCATTTACTTCTCTTACAACCCCATCTATAAATATATTAAACAACCACGGTGACATCACACATCCTTGTCTAAGGCCTACTTTTACTGGGAAAAAATTTCCCTCTTTCCTACATACTCTAACTTGAGCCTCACTATCCTCGTAAAAACTCTTCACTGCTTTCAGTAACCTACCTCCTACACCATACACTTGCAACATCTGCCACATTGCCCCCCTATCCACCCTGTCATACGCCTTTTCCAAATCCATAAATGCCACAAAGACCTCTTTAGCCTTATCTAAATACTGTTCACTTATATATTTCACTGTAAACACCTGGTCCACACACCCCCTACCTTTCCTAAAGCCTCCTTGTTCATCTGCTATCCTATTCTCCGTCTTACTCTTAATTCTTTCAATAATAACTCTACCATACACTTTACCAGGTATACTCAGCAGACTTATCCCCCTATAATTTTTGTACTCTCTTTTATCCCCTTTGCCTTTATACAAAGGAACTATGCATGCTCTCTGCCAATCCCTAGGTACCTTACCCTCTTCCATACATTTATTAAATAATTGCACCAACCACTCCAAAACTATATCCCCACCTGCTTTTAACATTTCTATCTTTATCCCATCAATCCTGGCTGCCTTACCCCCTTTCATTTTACCTACTGCCTCACGAACTTCCCCCACACTCACAACTGGCTCTTCCTCACTCCTACAAGATGTTATTCCTCCTTGTCCTATACACGAAATCACAGCTTCCCTATCTTCATCAACATTTAACAATTCCTCAAAATATTCCCTCCATCTTCCCAATACCTCTAACTCTCCATTTAATAACTCTCCTCTCCTATTTTTAACTGACAAATCCATTTGTTCTCTAGGCTTTCTTAACTTGTTAATCTCACTCCAAAACTTTTTCTTATTTTCAACAAAATTTGTTGATAACATCTCACCCAGTCTCTCATTTGCTCTCTTTTTACATTGCTTCACCACTCTCTTAACCTCTCTCTTTTTCTCCATATACTCTTCCCTCCTTGCATCACTTCTACTTTGTAAAAACTTGTCATATGCTAACTTTTTCTCCCTTACTACTCTTTTTACATCATCATTCCACCAATCACTCCTCTTCCCTCCCGCACCCACTCTCCTGTGTTATACTCACCCCAAAATCTTTTTCCTTGAGTGAGGTTTGTAGTCTTTGGCCCCCTAGACTGTACTCCATCTGCGGTCTTCTTTGCCCTTCCCCAATCTTCATGACTTTGCACTTGGTGGGATTGAACTAAAGGAGCCAATTGCTGGACCAGGTCTGCAGCCTGTCTAGATCCCTTTGTAGTTCTGCCTGGTCTTCGATTGAATGAATTCTTCTCATCAACTTCACGTTATCTGCAAACAGGGACACCTCAGAGTCTATTCCTTCCGTCATGTCGTTCACAAATACCAGAAACAGCACTGGTCCTAGGACTGACCCCTGTGGGACCCCGCTGGTCACAGGTGCCCACTCTGACACCTCGCCACGTACCATGACTCGCTGCTGTCTTCCTGACAAGTATTCCCTGATCCATTGTAGTGCCTTCCCTGTTATCCCTGCTTGGTCCTCCTGTTTTTTGCACTAATCTCTTGTGTGGAACTGTGTCAAACGCCATCTTGCAGTCCAAGAATATGCAATCCACCCACCCCTCTCTTTCTTGCCTTACTGCTGTCACCATGTCATAGAACTCCAGTAGGTTTGTGACACAGGATTTCCCGTCCCTAAAACCATGTTGGCTGCTGTTGATGAGATCATTCCTTTCTAGGTGTTCCACCACTCTTCTCCTGATAATCTTCTCCATGATTTTGCATACTATACATGCCAGTGACACTGGTCTGTAGTTTAGTGCTTCATGTCTGTCTCCTTTTTTAATGATTGGGACTACATTTGCTGTCTTCCATACCTCAGGCAATCTCCCTGTTTCAATAGATGTATTGAATATTGTTGTTAGGGGTACACATAGTGCCTCTGCTCCCTCTCTCAGGACCCATGGGGAGATGTTATCTGGCCCCATTGCCTTTGAGGTATCTAGCTCACTCAGAAGCCTCTTCACTTCTTCCTCGGTTGTGTGCACTGTGTCCAGCACTTGGTGGTGTGCCTCACCTCTCCGTCTTTCTGGAGCCCCTTCTGTCTCCTCTGTGAACACTTCTTTGAATCTCTTGTTGAGTTCCTCACATACTTCACAGTCATTTCTTGTTGTGTCTACTCCTTCCTTCCTTAGCCTGATTACCTGGTCCTTGACTGTTGTTTTCCTCCTGATGTGGCTGTATAACAGCTTCGGATCAGATTTGGCTTTCGCTACTATGTCGTTTTCATATTGTCTTTGGACCACCCTTCTTATATGTGCATATTCGTTTCTGGCTCTACGACTGCTCTCCTTATTCTCCTGGGTCCTTTGCCTTCTATATTTCTTCCATTCCCTAGCACACTTGGTTTTTGCCTCCCTGCACCTTTGGGTGAACCATGGGCTCATCCTGGCTTTTTCATTATTCCTATTACCCTTGGGTACAAACCTCTCCTCAGCCTCCTTGTATATTTTTGCTACATATTCCATCATCTCATTAACTGGCTTCCCTGCCAGTTCTCTGTCCCACTGAACCCCATTCAGGAAGTTCCTCATTCCCGTGTAGTCCCCTTTCTTGTAGTTTGGCTTCATTCGTCCTGGCCTTCCTGCTTCTCCCTCCACTTGTAGCTCTACTGTGTATTTGAAGCTTAAAACCACATGATCGCTGGCCCCAAGGGGTCTTTCATATGTGATGTCCTCGATGTCTGCACTACTCAAGGTGAATACTAAGTCCAGTCTTGCTGGTTCATCCTCTCCTCTCTCTCTTGTAGTGTCCCTTACTTGTTGGTACATGAAATTTTCCAGTACCACCTCCATTATCTTAGCCCTCCATGTATCTTGGCCCCCATGTGGCTCCAAGTTCTCCCAATGTGTGTGTGTGTGTACTCGCCTAATTGTGGTTGCAGGAGTCGATACTCAGCTCCTGGCCCTGCCTCTTCACTGAACGTTACTAGGTCCTCTCTCTCCTTGCTCCATGAGCTTTGTCATACCTCGTCTTAAAGCTATGTATGGTTCCTGCCTCCACTACATCACTCACCAAACTGTTACACTTCCTGACCACTCTATGACTGAAGAAATAATTCCTAACATCCCTTTTACTCATCTGAGTTTTCAACTTCCAAGTGTGACCCTTTGTTTCTGTGTCCCCTCTCAGGAACATCCTGTCTCTGTCCACCTTGTCTATTCCATGCAGTATTTTGTATGTCATTATTATGTCTCCCCTAACCCTCCTGTCCTTCAGTGTCGTCAGGCCGATTTCCCTTAACCTTTCTTTATAGAACCTTCCCATTAGCTCTGGAACTAACCTTAATACAAACCTTTGCACTTTCTCTAATTTCTTGACATGCTTGACCCGGTGTGGGTTCCAAACTGGTGCTGCATACTTCAGTATGGGCCTGGTGTACATGGTGTACAGTGTCTTGAACAATTTCTTACTAAGGTATTGGAATGCTATTCTCAGGTTTGCCAGGCGCCCATATGTTGCAGCAGTTAACTGGTTGATGTGTGCTTCCGGAGACATGCTCAGTGTTATACTCACCCCAAGATCTTTCTCCTTGAGTGAGGTTTGCAGTCTTTGGCCACCTAGCCTATACTCCGTCTGCAGTCTTCTTTGCCCTTCCCCGATCTTCATGACTTTGCATTTGGCGGGGTTAAATTCGAGATGCCAGTTGCTGGACCAGGTGTCCAGCCTGTCCGGGTCTCTTTGAAGTCCTACCTGATCCTCATCCAATTTAATTCTCCTCATTAACTTCACATCATCTGTGTGTGTGTGTGTGTGTGTGTGTGTGTGTGTGTGTGTGTGTGTGTGTGTGTGTGTGTGTGTGTGTGTGTGTGTGTGTGTGCGCATGCGTGTGTGCGTGCGTGCGCTCAGGCATTCTTGAAGGCCTGTTTACCTAAAAATGTATATTTTCAAAGCAATTCTTATACAGCTACAGATATTAAAGCATATTTTCCTGCTGTATCATGATTCAGAACTAACTTAGCATAGTTCCTGCCAGGTGGGAGAGACTATCTGTCCTTTTGAGAATAGTGGAATAAGCTTTTTCAGGTTGCCACACATCAGGGAAAAGTCAAGAAGAGTGGTTCAGTTTTCAAGGTTGGGGAAATTTTATTAATTTTGAAATTTATCAGGGAATACTGAGTTTTGTCTGGGAAAAACTGACTAATCAGTGCTGGTCTTACTTTGTGAAATAGAGAACTTAATGTATAATTGGTAAATTAACTACTTAGGATTTTTCTTTAGATTTTTCTTGTCATAATCCTCTGTCCTTGATGATGCCCCTGGGACATCAGGTTAACTACTGCATTATCTTAGTAGACTGGAGCTATTCTCTAAATTGATGCTTCTTTTTATTCTGCAGGGTGGTGGTGATGTGCATGTTATATTAGAAGCCTTAATGTTAATATGAGTAGACAAACAACCTTTAATATAGAATAACTGAAGGATCCTGGCTAGTTAACATATATTAGGTTCTGATATGAAGAAAGCAAGATGTTTTCTGTGTGGTAATGACTGTGAACTTAGCACAAATTAAAAAAAAAAAGGGCCCTGAAGTCCCTTACCAAGGGTTAAGCATAAGAAAGTAGTAGTGACTATGAAAAAATAATCTGGAGTCCATCCAGAGATTCATGAAATCCACACCACTTTCTCAAGCTTCAATTTAAGAAGTACAGTGGTACCTCAGGATACGAACAGCTCAAAACTTGAACAGTTATGTAAGTGCTTTTGTAAGTGCATTTTTGGGGGTCTGAAACGGATTAATCTAATTTACAATATTTCTTAAGGGAACAAATTCGTTTGGTATCGGCACTCGAACAGCCTTCTTGAGCGAAATAAATTCGTATCCCGAGGTACCACTGTAATTGTTCTGATGTAAATCTTGTAGTTCCTCATCTACTAGCAGAAAATGAGCATGTATTGGCCATTGCATCAGTGTTTGCCTCTGCCTCCCATACACAAACCCATACTGGCATGAGGTCTTTTTTTTTTTTTTTGTTGGTAAAGAGGAAATTCTTGAGGTAGAAATTATCTGTTCTATAAAAAATTGTCATGTACCATTATTCTAGCTCCTCTTGTAAATCAAGTGATGAGGTTACAGTATTTCAGAGGATGTTCCCAGACTCTAAAGTAGCTCAGCAGTTTTGATGTGAGAGACTTAAATGTGCATGTATTGTCCAAAATGGCCTGGAACCATTTATCCAGAGCCAAGCCTGGCTGTTATTTTTACATTCTCCTTTGATTACTCCTTCAGTTCGGCACTCCAGCAAGTGGAAATAGAGTGAGAGATGTGAAGACAAATTAAAATAAGATAATCAGCCAAATTTAAATAACCTTTTAAATGTTATTTATAGTGTCATTGTCACTATAATACTGTACAGTGGACTCTCAGTTAACGACATTAATCCATTCCAGAGAGCTTGTCTTTAACCGATTCTGTCGTTATCTGAATTAATTTTCCCCATAAGAAATAATGGAAATCCAATTAATCCGTTTCAGATACCCAAAAGTATTAAACAAAAATTTTTTTTTACATGAAATATACATTTCCCTACACAGAAAACAATGATGCGCGAAGAATAAAACGATAATAACATCACACTTACCTTTGTTGAAGACATGGTAATGTATGGAAGACGGGAGGAGGGGAGAGGATGGAGGAGTTTACAATTGTTTGGAAGGGGAATCCCACTCCATGAAGACTTCAGGTACCAAGTACTTATCCAGGGTTACTTCCCTCCTTTATTTTTTAATGCCACTAGGACCAGCTTGAGAGCCACTGGACCCCTGTCGCTCAAAAAAGTTTTCCAGAGAAGTCCATTTCTGGCGTATGTTAGGAATTGTGTTGGGTGACACAAGATTGTCCTTCAATGTGATACTAATATCAGCTCTACGGCTTATTTTTCTAGCACAATTCATCTAATATGACATAATAAACCATGTTAATAACATAGAAACATGACAGATACTCTAGAATGAATAAAATGTCATTAAGTACATGTATGTCACAAGTGTTGCTGTGTTGTTGTTGTTGTTGGGTGCATAAGGGCCACTGAGAGCATAAGCTGTACATAGTGGTGGTGCAGGCAGCAGCAGAGGCGGTAGAGACGGTGGTGTTGTCAGTCGCCCTACATAACTCCAACAGCATTGGAGGAGTTAAATTCGTGCTGTCCTTTTTCTGTCGATTAATCGCTTAACTTATTTGCTACAGTTAATGCTACACTTTATCGCTGGCTGCCGCTATAGCCTTTATAGACTCCTGCTGCTTTAGTATCATACATATTGCAGAATCACTGAAAAAGGCACATTCTCCCCTCTCAGCCCTTTACCAAAGGGGTGGCTGGCGCTAGAAGCTTTCTTTGGGCCCAGGGTGACTTATTTAGCAGTTACAAGCACTAAAAACAATGGAATAATACAAAGTGTATCGCATGTACGCGTGGAATCATCCTCACTGGCTTGTAAACAATGGCACATTGGCTGTACATGGAGTGGCCAGGCCACAGGACACATGACTTTAACCGAGTTTTTTGTCATTAACTGAGCCAATATTTTGACACAAAAATGTGTCGTTATCCAATTTTTATGTTATCCGATGACGTCGTTAACTGAGGGTCCACTGTATTTGTATTTTTGTATTAATGAATAAAAGGCAGAGTGCAGAATAAGCTAATATTGTGACAGTGTTTCATTCTGTGTAGAGTTTTATTAAATTATTTCACTAATACTAATGTTGCTCAAAATGAAGTAAATTTCTATGCTTTCAGATACAGATTGTAAAATACGCATCAGTGATGAGCCTGGGAAGGCGCTGGTCACCTCCACACCACCCACCAACACTTCCTCTATCATCTTAGAGAGAGGTCATCACAACTTAACCAGTGGGGAAGCAAAAGATGGGGTGGAGAAACAAAATGTAAATGTGGCTGTGGAAACTAAGAAACCCTCGCCCATGGCCTTCACTGTCGAACTGGGTGGAGAATCAGGTGGTGGTGACGTTGTTATTAACAAGAAGCTGGATATCACAGCCTCCATCAGCAAGTGGGCACCAAAGCACAGGAGGAATCTCAGTTTGACTAAAGTTGACGAGCATAAAGTAAGTGCAGTTGCTGTGTGATGAGATGAGGTCATCCTGGTATGTGTGCATGCTACTTGAGATACTTTGTACCTTCTGCTGAGCCTCTCGCTCTCACAGGGAGTACTTTCATTGTACCTTTGGAATCAATCCTTGCAGAATTTTCCAGGGGTAATTTAGGATGTACTGTATTTTTCTTGCCTACATTCCAGAAAGTATAGTTCAAGGGACTTCAGGCATTCCCAATAATTCAGATGCTTGACTGAATTTGTACAGGTTCTCTCTACATTCTCCGGTTCTATGATTTAACCTGCCTTAGCAGGGGCTGTTAGCATACAGCAATACTTCAGTCTATAAAAAGTATATTATATTTGTGATTATGATAGTACAGCTGTTATGATTTTTGAGAGTAAGATAAGATAGTCTCACTCTAACTCCCTTACATTAATCTTCCACTCTGTTGATTGGTTTAATTTTCTTTATTCTCGTTTGTTTTATTTCCTTGATTTTTCTGTACGAGTAACTAAATTTGTCCTCATGGAGCATCATACTGTGTATAACTTTCATCTTATGCACATATGTGAATAGAATAAACCCTGGATTTAAAGGAATAATAGTTGAGGTGGGTGGCAGACAATAGTGATTGTAGTGGATAGAAATGCAATTGTTTTGCCCTGACTGTAAGAGCAATAAATAATTCTCTAACCAACATAAAGTACTTTGTCCATTGTTTGTGAATCAATTGACCCAATGGATTTTGTCCCATATTTCTGAAGTCTATTAAATTGGGGTCCATGAAAATGAGGGTTTACTTAACATACTTAATTTTGCATGTGTAAAACCATTTCCATATACAGTAGGGCCCCACTTATATGGCAGGTTAGGTTCCAGGCTACCGCCGTTAAGTGGAAATCGCTGTAAAGTGGAACACCCTTTTTTTTCCCTTATAAATGCATACAAATACCAGATAACAGGTGTACACTAACATATATTAATTTAGCAATAGAACTAGGTATTAAAAAAACAAAAAAAAAGTAAAATACACACATAGTGCACTCATTACTTACCTTAAAATATTTGTAGTCTTAATCTAGGGTGAGACAAGTAGTATTTATTGTACGAAATCAAGTGTGGTATGTATGGTAACCAGCCGGGCTACCATACCAGGCCACCCCACCTACACATAATATTCTATTACATTTAAGCATCCCAGAGCAATAAAATGCATATACAGTTCACTCATTACTTAACTTAAAATATTTGTATTCTTAATGTAGGGTCAGGGGTGTGTAAACGAGATAAAACGAATAAATAGAGAGAGAGAGAGAGAGAGAGAATGAGTACATGAGAGAGGACAGGCGCAGAGTTATGTAAACAAACCATGCGAACGCAAGTTTTGTAAACAAGCCAGGCATACATGTTTGGTTTGTGTGCAAATTACATTGTGTACAAGTTGTCTCTACATTGATACGGTAGAATAAATGAAGAGGAACACTCCCATTCTCATGTAACACCATTTTTAAAAGAAATGACACTCTGAGTGAAGGCAATGGAAATCAGCCACTCTGACTTTTCTGGGTTATCCTAGGTACTTTACACATATGCTGCTATGTGTGATAATTTATGTAACTGTGTTTTTGTATACCTGCATAAACTTACATACGAAAGGAATAATTTTCTACAGTTACTCCCAGTAACACATTTTCTCTGATGTTGGACTAGAGAAAATGTCATTCTTGCTGTCACTCGTAGAAGTCTGGCTACCACATCTCGTATTTATGTTTATTTATTCTACTTTGGGGTGTATTTATCATCTTTATATGTTATGTATCATGTTTATTATATAATTTTGAAAAAAATATCATAGATGGATTAATGAAAACGTGTGTACAGTATTAACGTAATATACGACATTTAATGAGATTAGGTGATTATTATTTCGTATTAATACTAATATGGCGTCAATCGTAGAAGTCTGGCTCCCACATCTCATATTTATGTTTATTTATTCTACTGTGGAGTGTATTTATCATCTTTATATGTTATGTATCATGTTTATTATATAATTTTGAAAAAATATCATAGATGGATTAATGAAAATATGTATATTAACGTAATATACGACATTTAATGAGACTCGGTGATTATTATTATTATTATTTTTTTTAACAAGTCGGCCGTCTCCCACCGAGGCAGGGTGACCCAAAAAGAAAAAAAATCCCAAAAAGAAAATACACCTACCATCTGACTTACGACCGTGTTTTTTATGCCAAATTTCTGGGAAATAAACGACTATTTGTGTTGTACAAAGTGTTTCTCCTAAACCTTACAGTATAAAATACAGTACTAACAGCATAAAAAGTAAAGTAAAACGTGAAATACCAAAATAAAACAATAAAATAAAGTCATTACAAAAATGTTTTGTTGATATTCAGTAGTAAAGTTCGACTTATGACCATTTCGACTTACGACCGGTTTCTCAGAACCGAACTTGGTCGTAAGTCGGATGGTAGGTGTACTTTCATCATCATTCAACACTTTCACCTCACTCACACATAATCACTGTTTTTGCAGAGGTGCTCAGAATACAACAGTTTAGAAGTACGTATATACGTATAAAGATACACAACATATCCCTCCAAACTGCCAATATCCCAAACCCCTCCTTTAAAGTGCAGGCATTGTACTTCCCATTTCCAGGACTCAAGTCTGGCTATATGAAAATAACCGGTTTCCCTGAATCCCTTCACTAAATATTACCCTGCTCACACTCCAACAGCTCATCAGGTCCCAAATACCATTCGTCTCCATTCACTCCTATCTAACACGCTCACGCACGCTTGCTGGAAGTCCAAGCCCCTCGCTCACAAAACCTCCTTTACCCCCTCCCTCCAAACTTTTTGAGGACGACCCCTACCCCGCCTTCCTTCCCCTACAGATTTATACGCTCTCCATGTCATTCTACTTTGATCCATTCTCTCTAAATGACCAAACCACCTCAACAACCCCTCTTCATCCCTCTGACTAATACTTTTATTAACTCCACACCTTCTCCTAATTTCCACGCTCTGAATTTTCTGCATAATATTTACACCACACATTGCCCTTAGACAGGACATCTCCACTGCCTCCAACCGCCTCCTCGCTGCAGCATTTACAACCCAAGCTTCACACCCATATAAGAGTGTTGGTACTACTATACTTTCATACATTCCCTTCTTTGTCTCCATAGATAACATTTTTTGTCTCCACATATACCTCAATGCACCACTCACCTTTTTTCCTTCATCAATTCTATGATTAACCTCATCCTTCATAAATCCATCTGCTGACATGTCAACTCCCAAATATCTGAAAACATTCACTTCTTCCATACTCCTCCTCCCCAATTTGATATCCAATTTTTCTTTATCTAAATCATTTGATACCCTCATCACCTTACTCTTGTCTATGTTCACTTTCAACTTTCTACCATTACACACACTCCCAAATTTGTCCACTAACCTTTGCAATTTTTCTTTAGAATCTCCCATAAGCACAGTATCATCAGCAAAAAGTATCTGTGTCAATTCCCATTTTGTATTTGATTCCCCATAATTTAATCCCAACCCTCTCCCGAACACCCTAGCATTTACTTCTTTTACAACCCCATCTATAAATATATTAAACAACCATGGTGACATTATACATCCCTAAGACCTACTTTTACTGGGAAATAGTCTCCCTCTCTTCTACACACCCTAACCTGAGCCTCCCTATCATCATAAAAACTCTTTACAGCATTTAGTAACTTACCACCTATTCCATATACAGTGGACCCCCGCTTTACGATCAGCTCCCAATGCGACCATTACGTAAGCGTATTTATGTAAGTGCGTTTGTACATGTATGTTTGGGGGTCTGAAATAGACTAATCTACTTCACAATATTCCTTATGGGAACAAATTCGTTCAGTACTGGCACCTGAACATACTTCTGGAATGAAATAATATCGTAAACTGGGGGTCCACTGTACTTGCAACATCTGCCACATTGCTCCTTTATCCACTCTATCATATGCCTTTTCTAAATCCATAAATGCAATAAAAACTTCCCTACCTTTATCTAAATACTGTTCACATATATACAGTGGACCCCCGCATAGCGAACGCCTTGCATAGCGAACATTCCGCATAGCGAACACTTTGATCGCTAAAATTTTGCCCCGCATAGTAGACAAAAACCCGCTCAGCGAACTTCGTCCGAGACGCGTCCAATGTGCGGCCTCAGCCAGCCTTACATGTGCCGCCTGTCCCATTGTTTACCAGCTAGCCTCCGCGGTAACATTCAAGCATACACTCGGAATATTTCGTATTATTACAGTGTTTTCGGTTCTGTTTGTTGAAAATAAGTGACCATGGGCCCCAAGAAAGCTTCTAGTGCCAACCCTGTGGTAAAAAGGGTGAGAATTAGTATGGAAATTAAGAAAGATTTTGAAGGGTTTGGGGCTAACCCTGAGAAGCCTATGCCAGTTGTGGAATCCATTGTGCCTACTTCAAAAATTAAGGAAATGTGTGCACAGTGGGTTGAACTGCAAACCTTTATGGATGAAAATCACCCTGACACAGCTGTTGCAAGGCGTGCTGGTGACTATTTCAATGACAATGTTATGGCCTATTTTAGACAAATCGTAAAGGAACGGGAGGTACAGAGCTCTATGGACAGAAAGAAGTCCAGTGACTCTGAAGCTGGTCCTAGTGGCATTAAAAGAAGAAGGGAAGTAACCCCGGAAAAGGACTTGCCTCCTCAAGTGTTAATGGAAGGGGATTCCCCTTCTAAACACTAACACTCTCTCTCCCCTCCTCCCATCCCATCAATCATCACCAGATCTTCAATAAAAGTAAGTGTCATGTAATTGTGCATGCCTTTTTCAGTTTGTGTGTACTAAAATTAACATTTTTTTTGTGGTAAAAAATTTTTTTTTTCATACTTTTGGGTGTCTTGCACGGATTAATTTTATTTCCATTATTTCTTATGGGGAAAATTAATTCGCATAGCGAACATTTCGCATAACGACCAGCCCTCTTGCACGGATTAAGTTCGCTATGCGGGGGTCCACTGTACTTCAATGTAAACACTTGATCTACACATCCCCTACCCACTCTAAAACCTCCTTGCTCATCCGCAATTCTACATTCTGTCTTATTATTATTATTTATTATTATCATCATTACTAATATGGTGTCTCAAGACATATGACACTCTTACTGATTTTAATATGTACCTGCATGCCAGCACAGTGTGTAAGTTTATTTAGGTACAGGTATACATAAGTATTATTATCAGAGTGTATATAAAATATGAAATAACTTTTAAAAACACTTGAAATTTTGGAGTTTCCAGACATAATGGAGAGACTTAGTGCTTATGGATCTCACAGAGAATGTAAACAAACCGGGTGGGGCACGGTGACCATATTAGAAAGTCAGGTGGGGGAAGCCATATAGAGAGTTTTGGTCATGATTTGAAATGACCGTATTAGCGGAATGCCGTAAAGTGAAACGCTGTAAAGCGGGGCCCTACTGTATGTACACTTGTGCAAAACCATGCCTTTATATATATTTGTTTATAAAACCATGTCCTTATACACTTGTGTGTAAAACCATATTCTTATGCACAATGTATAAAACCATGTCATTATACACTTAGGTGTCAAACCATGTCCTTATATTCTTACATGTAAAACTGTCCTTATACACTTATCACAAGTATACCTATATTGTTGTATTCTTAAATGCCTGTCATGTGTAAAACCATATCCTTACACATTTGTAAAACCACATCCTTACACATGTGTAAAACCAATTCCTTACACACACATGTAAAAATCACATCCTTACACACTCATGTGCATTACTGTATCCTTAACCCCTTCACTGTCTCTTACGCAGATCTGTGTTATTGATAACAGTGTCAGTTGTGTAGATCTGAGCTTTGGGCTCAGCTCCCTCACATGAACTATGAGCAATAAATTTTGGCTTAGACATGAAAAAATGGGTTTGTGAGTTGAGGGTGCATGGTTTAACCCTTTCAGGGTCCAAGGCCCAAATCTGGAGTCACGCACCAGTGTCCAAGAATTTAAAAAAAAAAAAATTTGTTATTTTTTCTTATGAAATCGTAGAGAATCTTTTTGTGAAGGTAATAAAACAAAAAGTACGAAATTTGGTGGAAAATTGACGAAATTATGCTCTCGCGAATTTTGATGTGTCAACGATATTTACGAATCGGCGATTTTGCCGACTTTGACTCCCATTTTAGGCCAATTACATTATTCCAATCAACCAAATTCTTAGCTATTTCACTAGTATTACTTCTATTCTATCGATTGAGCACAAGAAATCACCAAGTCAACTGTTTCAACTACAAAATAAAGTGATCGGAAATTGTTAATTTGGCCAATTTAACACAAAGTTCAAAATATTCCAATTTCAAAATAGGGTCCAGAATGAACAATGTAGGCATTCCTGGCACTAAACTAACATTTCCTCTGTTCATTAGTTATGTTTTGAGGCTTTACAAATAAATTCCATTTTGATTTTTTATTCACATAATGAATTTTTATTCACACCAAAAAATAGAAGATTTACTGTTATGCAATACTGTAATAATTGTATAAATATCATCACCATATTTGTGAATGTATATTAGACCCACCAGCTGACGTGTATTAGACGTGTGAGGTCGTTTGTTTACTCTTGAATATCGGCAAAAATTTAACATTTCCGCTACTTTGAGCTCAGTTTCAAGCCATTTCCAATGCTAAAACCAATCAAAATCATCTCTATTTCTGTAAAATGTCTTCCATTCTATCAAATGAGACCAAGAAATCGCAAATACAACTATAAAAAATATACGAAAAAACACTGCAAATTTGCTGTTTTAATCGAAAAATCATGATTTCATTTTTTTCTCTCATTATACACAGTGTGCTGCAGGATCTGTTTTATGTGGTGCACACATACCACATAGATGTATTCTCTCATATCTACGCCCAAATGTACCACTCACAGTTTATCAGAGTGAGCTGAGCTCATGGCGTAGATCTACGGTTTGGACCCTGAATGTAAAGCCGTAGATCTACGGGACGGACCCTGAAAGGGTTAAAAAAAACCTGCCCAGTGCAGTACGTGATGTGAAAAGCAAATTCCACCTAGTGTTTGGTTTAAACTAGTGTCATTGAGGTATTTTCTAGGATGGTTTGTATGGTTTTATTGGCTTCTTCTTGGTATCAGATGATAGAATGGAAGACATGCTACTGAACTACAGAAGTATTCAATTTTTGACAATTTTCCTGATGACACGTAAGACCCCCTTCCCCTACCCATCCGAGGTCTCTATTTTTTGGGAGGTTTACTAGGTTTGTTTCAATTATTGGGACACCCTAAATCATGACCAATAATTCCTGGTTATATTTTATCTGAGAAATAGGGTAAAACTTTTATTTTTTGCATGTGATGAATTCAAACCAAAGGGCAAGTGTAATATTGGAGAGGATTAATGAAAAGAGGAAATGTTTCTTTAGTGGCTGGAATGCCTACAGTGTTTATTTTTTCAGTTTTGTGTAAAATTGGCCATAATACTGACTTCTGTTTATTCTGTAGGGTAATTCCAATAGTTGAATTGGCAGTTTCTTGAGCTTCAAGATTAATACAGGAGAGCCCCAATTATATGGCAGGTTAGGTTCTAGGCTACCACCATAAAGTGAGTTGCCCTTTTTTTCACTTTTAAATACATATAAATGCCTGATAACATGTTTATGATATCATATATTAAGTGAGCAATAGAACAAGACCTAAAACAATAAGAAAGTAAAATGCATATACAGTACACTCATTACTTACCTTAAAATAATTTCAGCTTCAGCTTATAGTGAGTGGCAATTAGTATTTATTGTAGAAGTCAGGAGATGACACATCTTCATCCTCTGACCCTTCAACAAATTTTATTCGTTTTGATGTCAGCAATAAGGTTATTATGACTCCTCTTTTTATCACAACTACCCTTAGATGCCATTGTAAATACAAAAATAGTATATACAGTAGGACCCCGTATTCATGGAGTCCTACCGTATATACTGTGGATAGTAGCAAACCCTATATACAAGTCGTATACATACATACCTGTTATAAAGTTTAAATGGTAAATTATGTACGATAAGTCGAGAATTATCACTTTTTCACTTGTGCGAAACACTTCACTGCTTTGAAGAGCTTCCACCATCACTACTTTGCACTTTGAAGCCATTATTAACGTTTTCAGTGTTGTAACCCCTCCTCGTAAACTTGCTCCCAGAGTTGAATTTAAAAAAAAAATATTTTTTCTTATGAAATGACAGAGAATCTCTTTCCTGAGGTAATGAAACCAAAAGTACAAAATTTGATGGAAAGCTTACGGAATTACGCTCTTGCAGAGTTAGCAGTCTTGGCGATATTTACACTTAGGCAGTTTCGCCCACTTTACGCTCTATTTTTGGCCAATTCTATGGTTCCAGTCAATTAAACTCATAGCTAATTTGCAAGTACATATTCCTTCTGTTCTGTCGAGTGAGTACAAGAACTCACATACAGTGGACCCTCGACCAACGATGGCATCGTATAACGTTAAATCCGGCGCGATACATTTTAACACAAAAATTTTGCCTCGACTAGCACTAAAAAACTCGACCAACACGATTCATTCCATTCGAGACGCATCCACGTGTGGCCTAAGCGTGCCTCACTGCCAGTGTTTACAAGCCAGCCACCGCGGTCGCATCCAAACATACAATCGGAACATTTTATGTTATCACAGCGTTTTTAGTGATTGCACCTGCAAAATAAGTCGCCATGGGCCCCAAGAAAGCTTCTAGTGCCAACCCTGTGATAAAAAGGGTGAGAATTAGTATGGAAATTAAGAAAGATTTTGAAGGGTTTGGGGCTAACCCTGAGATGCCTATGCCAGTTGTGAAATCCATTGTGCCTACTTCAAAGATTAAGGAAATGTGTGCAAAGTGGGTTGAACTGCAAACCTTTATGGATGAAAATCACCCTAACACAGCTATTGCAAGCTGGGCTGGTGACTATTACAACGACAGTGTTATGGCCCATTTTAGACAAATCTTAAAGGAACGGGAGGTACAGAGCTCTATGGACAGATATGTTGTGCGACAGAGGTCCAGTGACTCTCAAGCTGGTCCTAGTGGCATTAAAAGAAGAAGGGAAGTAACCCCGGAAAAGGACTTGACACCTCAAGTCCTAATGGAAGGGGATTCCCCTTCTAAACACTAACACCATCCACACTCTCCCCTCCTCCCATCCAATCAATCATCACCAGATCTTCAATAAAGGTAAGTGTCATGTAATTGTACATGTCTTCTTCAGTTTGTGTGTATTAAAATTAATATTTCATATGGTAAAATTTTTTTTTTTCAATACTTTGGGGTATCAGGAACAGATTAATTTGATTTCTATTATTTCTTATGGGGAAAAGTAACTCGAATAACGATAATTTCGACTAACGATGAGCTCTCAGGAACAGATTAATATCGTTGGTCGAGGGTCCACTGTATTTACCTATTTCAGCTACCCAATGAAATGATCAGAAATCAGTAATTTGGCCAATTTCACACAAAATTCAGGAATTGCCAGTTTGAAAATAGGGTCCAGAATAAGCAATGTAGACATTCCTGGCACTAAATAAACATTTTCTCTGCTCCTTAGTCACATCTCCAGGCCCCTCTTATATTACACTTGCTTTTCATTTTGAAGTTTTTTTCACACAAAAAATAAAAAATTTACTTTTAGGCATTATTTTAATAATTTTATAAATAATGTCAGTGCATTCCTAAATACATATTAGACTGGCCAGTAGGATGTATATTGGACAAGTGACACCATTTGTGTACTCTGGAATATAGGCAAAAGTCGAACATTTCCACTACTTTGAGCTCAGTTTCAAGCTACTTTCAGTTCTGAAACTAATCAAAATCACCTTTGTTTCTGAGACCAAGAAACCGAGAGTACAACCATAAAAACCACATGAAAATACACTGCAAAGTTTCTGTTTTAAACCAAAACCATGTTCACAGTTTTTTTTTCTCATGCACTGCGTGTTGCAGAATTTTTTTTATGTGGTGCACACACTCATATCTAGGTTCAAATTTACCACTTACAGCTTATCAGAGTGAGCTGAGCTCATGACGTCATACTATGAGACCGACACTGGCTTCAAAACTGCGATACAATGGGACTGACACTGAAATGGTTAAGCAAAATTAAGGGTTATTTTTGGGCCACGGTAAACCGTGGATAACTGAAACCGTGGATACCAGACCCCCGGATATGAGAGTCTATTGTATAAATATTGTATAACTTTAAAACGCTTGGAACTTGGAAAAAGTTTCCAAGAGAAAGATGCAGAATTGTAGAAATAAAGATTATTATTATTATTATTATTAAATAACAAAAAGGCACAATACCAAGACTGGAACAATACGTACACAAGTAACCCGCACATAGAAGAGAGGAGCTTACGATGACTCTGTAGATGCCTTCCTCTCCCACTACATTGTAAAATGCTCCAAACTTCAGAGCACTCGTGACCTAACCTGATTCCTCCTTTTTCTTCTTCTCCCTCTTCCCCTTTTCCTCTTTCCTTTTTCTCCTTTGGGTTGTCTGTCTTTCTTCTGCCCTGTGTATTTGTTCCTTTTATTTATTTATTTGTTTTTCTCCCCTCGATGTTCTTGCTCTTACCCTCTGTGGGCACCTAGCACCCTTGCAGTGCTCCTCTTTCTTAGTATTTGACTGGCCCCTCCTACTCTTACCACCTCCCCACTACTACTTCCTTCCACCTCCATTACTACCACCACTACTACTACTACTACTACTACTACTACTACTACTACTACTACTACTACTACTACTACTACTACTACTACTACTACTACTACTACTACTACTACTACTACTACTACTACTACTACTACTACTACTACTACTACTACTACTACTACTACTACTACTACTACTACTACTACTACTACCACCACCACCACTACTACCACTACCACTACTACCACTACCACTACTACCACTACCACCACTACCACTACTACCACTACTACCACTACTACCACTACCACTACTACCACTACTACCACTACCACTACCACTACTACCACCTCCTGCCTATATATACCCATCCTGCTCTCCTTTTCGTTAGTGTGATTTTGTAAATGGTCCAAATCGGACCGAAACGTCGTAGTAAGGTCCTCTCTTCTATGTGTGGGTTATTTGTGTACAGTGGACCCCCGGTATACGATATTAATCCGTTCCTGAGAGCTCATCACATGCCAAAATTATCAGAAGGTGAATTAATTTTCCCCATAAGAAATAATGGAAATCAAATTAATCCGTGCAAGACTCCCAAAAGTATGATCAAAAATTTTTACCACATGAAATATTAAGTTTAATGCACACAAACTGAAGAAGACATGCGCAGTTTGTAGTACTCTACTAACAATAGAATACATGACACTTACCTTTA
Source organism: Cherax quadricarinatus (assembly GCF_038502225.1). Taxonomy (NCBI): domain Eukaryota; kingdom Metazoa; phylum Arthropoda; class Malacostraca; order Decapoda; family Parastacidae; genus Cherax; species Cherax quadricarinatus. Next base: position 336,544 of record NC_091342.1, on the reverse strand, counting down.
ATGAAGATCTGGTGGTGCTTGATGGGATGGGAGGAGGGGAGAGTGTCGAACTTATTGTTTAGAAGGGGAATCCCCTTCCATTAGGACTTGAGGTAACAAGTCCTTTTCCTGGGTTACTTCCCTTCTTCTTTTAATGCCACTAGGACCAGCTTGAGAGTCAGTGGACTTCTGTCGCACAGCGTATCTGTCCATAGTGGCCTGTACCTCTCGTTCCTTTATGACTTTTCTAAATGGTTCACAGCATTGTCATTGTAATAGTCACCAGCACGGCTTGCAATAGCTGTGTGAGGGTGATTGTCATCCATAAAGGTTTTCACCTTTGTCCACATTGTACACATTTCTTTAATCTGTGAAGTAGGCAACTGGTATTCGATACATTATATCGCAAAAAATTTTCCTCGGTATTTGATACGATTCATACGAGACGTGTCCACACATGGCTTGAACTGCCCCCTTGTGTGCCAGTGTTTACAAGCCAGCCAGTGTGCACGCATCTAAAGATACATTCGGTACATTCCATATTATCCATATTATCACTGTGTTTGGTGCTTGTTTCTGCAAAATAAGTCACCATGGGCCCCAAGAAAGCTTCTAGTGCCAACCCTTCAAGAAAAAAGTCGCTAATGACTTATGAAATGAAGAAAGAGATAATTGCAAAGTACGAAAGTGGAGTGCGTGTGTCGGAGCTGGTTAGGTTGTATAATAAACCCCAATCAACCATCTCTACTATAGTGACCAGGAAAACGGCAATCAAGGAAGCTGTTCTTGCAAAAGGTGCAACTGTGATTACGAAACAGCGACCGCAAGTGTTAGAAAATGCTGAGAGATTGTTACTGGTGTGGATAAATGAAAAACAGATAGCAGGAGACAGCATCTCTCAAGCGATCATTTGTGAAAAGGCTAGGCAGTTGCATGACGATTTGGTAAAGAAATTGCCTGCAAATAGTGGTGATGTGAGTGAATTTAAGGCCAGCAAAGGTTGGTTTGAAAGATTTAAGAATCGTAGTGGCGTACATAGTGTGATTAGGCATGGTGAGGCTGCCAGTTCGGACCAAAAAGCAGCTGAAAAATATGTGAATGAATTCAAGGAGTACATAGACAGTGAAGGACTGAAACCTGAACAAGTGTTTAATTGCGACAAAACAGGCCTGTTTTGGAAGAAAATGCCAAGCAGGACCTACATTACTCAGAAGGAAAAGGCACTCCCAGGACATAAGCCTATGAAAGACAGGCTTACTCTGTTGATGTGTGCCAATGCTAGTGGTGATTGCAAAGTGAAGCCTTTATTGGTGTATCACTCTGAAACTCCCAGAGTGTTCAGGAAAAACAATGTCCTCCAGGCTAATTTGTGTGTGCTGTGGAAGGCAAACAGTAAGGCATTTGTCACTAGGGACTTTTTCTATGACTGGTTACACCATGCATTTGCCCCCACTGTGAAAAATTACCTAACTGAAAAGAAATTAGTCCTTAAGTGCCTCCTGGTATTAGACAATGCCCCTAGTCATCCTACAGAGTTGTCAGAGCGACTTTCTGGGGACATGAGCTTCATTAAGGTCAAGTTTTTGCCTCCTAATACCACTCCTCTCCTGCAGCCCATGGACCAGCAGGTCATTTCAAGAAACTGTACACAAAAGCTATGTTTCAAAAGTGCTTTATAGTGACCACAGAAACTCAACTGACTCTAAAAGAGTTTTGGAAGGATCACTTTAATAGCCTTAATTGTATAAACCTGATAGGTACAGCTTGGGAGGGAGTGACTAAGAGGACCTTGAACTCTGCTTGGAAAAAACTGTGGCCAGAATGTGTAGACAAAAGGGATTTTGAAGGATTTGAGGCTAACCCTGAGAATCCTATGCCAGTTGAGGAATCCATTGTAGCATTGGGGAAGTCCTTGGGGTTGGAGGTTAGTGAGGAGGATGTGGAAGAGTTGGTGGAGGAGGACAATGATGAACTAACCACTGATGAGCTGCAAGATCATCTTCAACAGCAAGAGGCCAGACCTGAGGAAACTGCTCCGGAGGAGGGGATAGAGAAATTGAGGAAGTTGCCTACTTCAAAGATTAAGGAAATATGTGCAAACCTTTTTTGATGAAAATCACCCTCACACAGCTATTGCAAACCGTGCTGGTGACTATTACACTGACAATGTTGTGAAACACTTTAGGAATGTCATAAAGGAATGTTGTGCGACAGAGGTCCAGTGACTCTCACGCTGGCCCTAGTGGCATTATAAGAAGAAGGGAAGCAACCCCGAAAAAGGACTTGACATCTCTAGTCCTAATGGAGGGGGATTCCCCTTCTAAACATTAACACACTCTCCCTTCCTTCCATCCCATCAATCATCACCAGATCATCAATAAAGGTAAGTGTCATTAGGTAATTTTTCACATTGGGGCAAATGCATGGTGTAACCAGTCATAGAAAAAGTCCCTAGTGACCCATGCCTTATTGTTTGCCCTCCACAGCACACACAAATTCACCTTGAGGACATTCTTTTGCCTGAACGCTCTGGGAGTTTCTGAGTGATACACCAATAAAGGCTTCACTTTGCAATCACCACTAGCATTGGCACACATCAGAAGAGTAAGCCTGTCTTTCATAGGCTTATGTCCTGGGTGTGCCTTCTCCTCCTGAGTAATGTAGATTTTGCTTGGCAATTTCTTCCAAAACAGGCCTGTTTCATCGCAATTAAACACTTGTTCAGGTTTAAATTCTTCACTGTGTATGTAATCCTTGAATTTCTTCACATATTTTTCAGCTGCTTTTTGGTCCAAACTGGCAGCCTCACCATGCCTAATCACTCTATGTATGCCACTACGATTCTTAAATCTCTCAAACCAACCTTTGCTGGCCTTAAATTCACTCACATTACCACTAGTTTACCTGGAGTTTACCTGGAGAGAGTTCCGGGGGTCAACGCCCCCGCGGCCCGGTCTGAGACCAGGCCTCCTGGTGGATCAGAGCCTGATCAACCAGGCTGTTGCTGCTGGCTGCACGCAAACCAACATACGAGCCACAGCCCGGCTGATCCGGAACTGACTTTAGGTGCTTGTCCAGTGCCAGCTTGAAGACTGCCAGGGGTCTGTTGGTAATCCCCCTTATGTGTGCTGGGAGGCAGTTGAACAGTCTCGGGCCCCTGACACTTATTGTATGGTCTCTTAACGTGCTAGTGACACCCCTGCTTTTCATTGGGGGGATGGTGCATCGTCTGCCAAGTCTTTTGCTGCAGACATTTTTTCAATTAAAATAAAGAATTAAACTAAGTCTGCCCAAAATGCCTAGCCATGCTAGGCATTCTAGTGGTACACTCTGTAATCATTATTTAACTACATGTAAACCACACAACAACCAAATTCTGTAAATTCAACATTGTAATCTTTATAGAGAATAAACTTTGAATTTGAAATTTGAATTAAATCCTCATGCAACTTCCTAGCCTTTTCACAAATGATCACTTGAGAGATCCTATCTCCTGCTATCTGTTTTTCATTTACCCACACCTATAACAGTCTCTCAACATCTTCTAACACTTGCGATCTCTGTTTCGAAAACAAAGTTGCACCTTTTGCAACAACAGCTTTCTTAATTGCTGTTTTCCTGGCCACTGTAGTAGCGATGGTTGATTGGGGTTTTATATACAACCTGGCCAGCTCCGACACATGCACTCCACTTTCGTACTTTGCAATTATCTCTTTCTTCATTTCAATAGTCTTTAGCACCCTTTTTCTTGAAGGGTTGGCACTAGAAGCTTTCTTGGGGCCCATGGTGACTTATTTTGCAGAAACAAGCACCAAAAACACTGTGATAATATGGAATGTACCGAATGTATGCTTAGATGCGAGCACACTGGCTGGCTTGTAAACACTGGCACGCATGGGGCAGTTCAGGCCACATGTGGACACGTCCCGGACGAATCGCATGTGGCGGTTTTTTTAACGAGTGGCGAGGCAAAATTTTTGCATAGTGTATGGAGTGGCCCTCAAGCACACATGATTAGATACACAAATGACCCACACTTCAGAGATGAAGCCCTAGATAAATTTT